>NW_020173773.1:341325-411414 GCF_003031525.2 Neophocaena asiaeorientalis asiaeorientalis | reverse complement strand
ATGGGTAAGAAAAAAAAAAAAAAATATATATATATATATAAAGAAAAACCTCACATATATTCCAGAAAACATGAAACCAAAATTAGCACAACAAAAATTGTCTAAAAGAATACCTAGGCTTTTGGTAGCCTATAGAGCCAGGAAGGGGAGCTAGCCAAAATCGCCGCAGTAGCACTGAATACTTGACATGAACTCTGAAAAATCCATGAGACTTCTCCAGTGTAGACACAGGAAGAGTGGTTTGTAATCTAACTGAACATACAAAGATAACTGGATTGCCAGCTCAGGGAAGACTCACCCTGCTCACTCCTTATAATAGGTAAACCAAAAGGCTAATAGCAGATGTTTTCCATTTACGTTCATAGAGAGATATTTCCCCTGTGCTAAATAGATATGATCATGGAGTAACCATGGAATGGAGATCCCAGTATCCTTCATCAACATGACACTTGTGTTCATGAGGGAAGCATTCCTCATGAACAAGTCTCCAAGGCAAAGGCAATAAAATGGGCAAAATTTATGCAAAAAGTTGAACAGGATCCTTTAAAAGTGAGGTCAATTAAATGGTCAAGAAAAAATAATGTGGTTTTGGCAGATTACGTGCCATCTTCTGTAGTGTCTTGTGTTCTGCTTACGAGTACGTCATCCTAACCTTTCTTTCAGGTCAGATCATTATCAATTCACACCTGAATGAGTGTGAAAGTTCCTAACTGTAGCCTCTGCTCATCCATGTCTAATCCAGCCTCTGTGTACATACAAGTCATCTTGTACACTGTCAGGAGATTAATCTTTCTCCAGTATCACTTTTATCATGTCCCTGGCCTTTGATGGTCCTTATGATATTGCGAAGGGTGGTGAACAAATGCCTCTTTATGGTAATGATGCTGGAACAGAGAAGTAAATGAGGAGAAGGAGTGAGCCAAGTGATGATGTGAGGTAAGAGGTTTCCAGGAAGATGGAAAGGCCTGGGGCATGAACAAGCAGTCAGGCTGAAGATGAGCAAGGACTGTGTGATGGAGCAGAATGAACAAGAACAGGGGTGGTGGTGATAGAGGAAATGAAGTTGGAGAGATTGACAGAGATCAATTGAGCTATGGAGGCCAAAGTTAGGAGCATGGACTCTATTACAGGTGTAACTCACAGTGAGTTATGAGAGTAACTCAATAAGCCCTCCCTGCCTGTTGAACAAATGAATGCTTAAAGTCCATGCAGAACTCCTTATTTTGTTAAATTAGAAGTGAAGTTTATACATGATTTAAGAGAAAGAAAAATCTCCTTTTGCATGTTGAACATGTTTAAATTAAAATCATCTTTACATTGGCCAAAGTTTTCCATTACTGAAACTGAATAATGTCAATCTTTCTAAGTCAAGGGAAAAAATGAAGTTACACATAAAAATTTCTCTTCTACTTGTGTCTCAGAACTTCAATGTCATCTCTTGATAAAGTGGATTAATAGTGGATATGCACATTTAAGATGCTTTAAAACATCATACATATATACACATATTTTAGGATAGAGAGACCAGCTGATAATATATATTTTCTGAAAATAATCACTTGTTTGCATGACAGAATCACATATGTCAATGTTCTACCTAAGAACACCATGACTTTGGGGTACTCCACGACTGGACAACAGATTCACTGAGTGTGATAGGTAGCCTCTAAGATCACCTCTAGTGAGTCCCACATCCTGGTATTCACACCCCTGGTACTTCTTCCTATTGACTGTGGACTGTATTTAATGATTTCCTTCTAATAAGTAGAATATGGTAAAAGTGATGGGGTATCAATTCTGAGATTAGGTTACAAAGAGACTGTGGCTTCCACCTTGAGCATTCTCTTATTTGCTCATTCTGAGAGAAGTCAGATGCTGTGTTATGAGCTGTTCTGTAGAGAGGTTCACGTAGCAAGTAACTGCAGGAGGCCTCTGGCCAATAGACAGTAAGAAATGAAGCTCTCAATCCAACAGCTCACAAGGAAGTGAATCCTACCAACAACCATGAGAGTGAACGTGGACATGGATTCTCCCTAAGCTGAGCCTTAAGAATGAGACTGCAGCCCAGCCCCAGCTTGACTGCAACCTCATGAGAGACGTTAAACTAGAGGCACCCAACTAAGCTATCCCTATATTCCAGACCCACAGAAAGTGTGAAATAATAAATGTTTTAAGCCACTAAGTTTGGGGATAATCTGTTACATAACCATACATAACTAATACATTGAGCTACTTACACATCTTAATGGAGATGTAGATCAGTTAAATTTTTTAACAGTGGCTAATCCAAAAGACATTTAGAATGTCTGAAATACGCATTTAATTGCTTTGTAATAGCAAGTTTACCTTTATAATATTTTTTAAACTTTGACTAATATTCGAATTAGTTTAAAAGGGCTAATTTGCAGGGAACAGCCAAAAGAATCCAAAGGTTATATTAATGAAAAAATTTGGTCAGAAACTAAGAAATTCCAGTGTCAGAGAGGCGGAAATCTAAGAGCAGAAGTGAATGACTGCGTTCCAACATAACTGAGAAAAATCTAGGGATTGTTATCGGGTGAAAAATGAAGTTGTAAAATAATATTGTTTTTAAAAGCATGACAGTGGGATATAAAGACACAATAACCTGCACTGGCATTCCAGCTTTAAAGCACTGGCATCAGTGCTTATTGATTTTGTGCAGTTCAACTTCTTCATGCCTGTTTCTTCATCCATGTAACAGGAATAATAAGAAAACCTACATTTTAGGGTTGTAAAGCATTCAGCACAATGCTTGGTACATGGTAAACAAACAAAAAATTTTGGTTCCCATAACAATTACTATTTTCTATTACAGTCTTAAATTAGAATCTAGTTCTACTTTCACAGAGTTTCAGGTTACTCTGCTTGAGACATTTAAAAAATTTAGCAGAAAGTTCAGGAAACTAAAGTTTAACTAGAGTTAAGAATAAGGCTTGTTCAAGAAAGTGAAAAGACAAACCCGTAAAATGAGTGAAAATCCCTGCAAATCATATATCTGATAAGGGACCGAGACTTGTATCTAGAATATATAAAGAACCCTTACAATCCAATAATAAAGAGACAAATAATCAAATTAAAAATGGGCAAATGATCTGATTAGACAGTTCTCTGAAGAAGATATACAAATGGCCAATAAACACATGAAAAGATGATCAATGTTATTAGCCACTGGTAAAATGCAAATCAAAACCGCAATTAACATACCATTTCACACCCACTAGGATGGCTATAATCAAAAGACAGACAACAATAAGTGCTGTCAAGAATGTGGAGAAAATGGAACCCTTGTACACAACTGGTGGGGACGTAAAAGGTACGGTTTTTGGTGGAAAACAATTTAGCATTTACTCAGCTGATTCACTTTATTTACTTTAAACGCACAATTTGCTACCAACTCTATCACTGAATCAATTGAATTAAAAAAGAAAAATAGCTGACCAGTGGATACAGAATGTCTACAAAATCTTCCACCTTATCTATAATAAATGTGAAGAAGCCATTTTATAACAAACGTGAAAAATCTTGTATTTCACATTGAGACAAGACTATTTTTGAAAGAACATGATAACATTCTAATTCATTATCATAAATGCAACTTAATCCACAAATGTTAAATCAGGTATGCTATGGCTTAAAATCTGTTTGAGAAATAGATTATTGGAACTAGGAAACTAAAGAGGCTCTCATAAAAATAGAAGCCAAAAATAATGATGACAACTGCAATGAGTACTTCCCCTGCTGCAACTTGAATGCCTAAGCTGTACTGTGTGGGAAAATAGCATTGTCTTAAAATAAATAAATAAATTAAAACTAAATGGGAGCTGAAGATTTAATTATGTGAGGTCATGGAAATTTACCATCATCAAAAAATAAGCTCATGATTTATTTACCTTCTAAGACACACAATCCATTTAAGCAAAGACATTAGTTGTCACTAGACTATTATGTAGAAGTTATAGAACTTTAAAGATCACCTACCTCAACTTTCTCATGTTATAGATGAGGGCATTAAATTGAACATCTGGTTAAGGGCTGAGCAGGATGAGAACTAAGAGTTTTGGCTCTAAGTGTGGGTTGTTTTCCTGGGCATTATGCTGAGGCTAACCCTTTCCAAAGAGATGATAGCTCCCGCATCTGCACAGAGATAATGGACCTCAAGTGGAGTTACATTCTTCAGGACCTTATTAACTTCTGAGAATATCAGTTATCACCGAGAGTTCCATTTAATGAGTTTTATCAAATGGTTTAGGAAAACAGTTTTTTGGGTTTTTTTTAGTTTAATGATATGAAGTAAGGTCAAACTCACTATATTTCTCCTTTGGTTATTGCTTCCTTCTTCACACCTCCTGTGTTTAACCTTCTCTGATTATCCAAAACATAGCTGATAGAAGTTTTTGCTCATTTAGCATCTAACTATCATCGTAGGTTTAGAGAATCTCCTATCCTATGAGGCAGAGCTTACCTCCCACTATATAAGTTTAAGTTCCTGTGAGATAATAGAAAATATATATTGGTCTCTGCCCCCGGTTCCTGGCACAGAGCTCCTGAAACCCTTGGAATTTCTTAAGTGATAAAAGCACTAGAGCATCTTTTGTTCTAATATTTGGTCTTTGACCTTGGTTCCTGACACAAGACTCCTGAAACCTTTTACTAGGTGACAGGAGTGCCTTTTGTCCTAATGAGGCCACTATGGATTAGCTCCTGGATGGCTCCTGGATTAGGGATGGTCACCGGAAAGACCAAGCCATGATGAGAAGTTTGGAATTTTCAGCCCTGCCCCCCATTCTCTTGAGAAGGGAAAAGGACTGAAAATGGAGTTAATGATCGATCATCATGCCTATGTTATGCATGAAGCCTCCATAAAAATCCCAATAGTATGGGGTCTGGAAAGCTTCCAGGCTGGTGAACACATCCATGAAATGGGAGGGTGATGTATCCCAATTCCTTGCGGACAGAAGCTCCTGTGCTCGGGACCCTCCTAGACCTCGCCCTATGGATCTCTTCATTTGGCTGTTCATTTGTGTCCCTTATCATATCCTTTAACAAACTGGTAAACATAAGTGTTTCTCTGAGTTCTGTGAGCCATCCTAGCAAGTTAATTGAACCCGAGAAGGGGGTCATGGGAACCTCTAATTTGTAGCCCAGTTGGACAGAAGTTGTGGGTAACCTGGGGGGCCTACTACTTGCCATTGGCATCTGAACTGGGGTGGGAGCAGCCTTGTGGTACCAATCCCTTAACCTGTGGGATGTGACACTATTTCCAAGTAGACAGTGTCAGAATTGAGTTAAATTGTAGGACACCCAGCTGGTGTTGTGGAGAATTAACCTGGTGTTGGGGAAAATCCCATACATTTGGTGACCAGGAGTGTTGTTAGTGTTCTGTGCGAGAACTAAAGGAGAAAGCCACAGGAAAGGAGAATCATAGGTTCTTTTCAATATGGTACCAGATACTTTATTTCTCAGACTTCCTTGTAACTAGGGTGTGGGCATGTGACCTAGACATTGCCTACAAGATGCACCAGCTCCAGACTGCAAAGAAGCTGTGGCTATGAAGACTCTTCTGGAGAGGGTGGTGGCCCTGGAAGCAGTAGTATCTAGTAGCATCAAGAGCCAGCTGTGGCACTGGTTCTGGAAGCAGAGTTAGGAAATCAGTGATCTCAATGGTGCAAGCTATGCTCTATGACCAGCTCTGTGGTGTAATTTGGGGCTTTGTTTTTGTTTAAGGGACCTCCAAGTCTGATTCTCTGGTTCTCCTAGAAATTCTGCTTAAGTTACCCAGAGTTAATTTCTGTTACTTGAAACTAAGAAAAATGATGACTAAGAGTAAAAAACAAACAAAAAACAAAGAAAAGAAAAAAAGAAAGGAGAAAAACACTCTATTGTGAGTTTATCTGGGGCAGGCACTGTATGTAGTTTTTTGGAGTTTTAAAAAATATTTATTTATTTATTTGGCTGTGCCGGGTGTGTGCGATCTTTAGTTGCAGCATGCGGGATTTATTTCCCTGACCAGGGATCGAATCCGGGCCCCCTGCATTGGGAGTGCAGAGAGTGTTAACCGCTGGACCACCAGGGAAGTCCCTATGTGTAGTTTTTATATTAAACAGTATTTCTCAGCTCATAAGATAATGTCTAGCCTTAATAAATGTGGAATTGAACTGGCTATTTACAAAGGTAGTACTTAATTGATTAACTGCATGCTGAATGAGGCTCCCTGGGATAAAAGGGAAAAGAAAGCACCAACAGGATAGTACATTTGCGAAAATGTGTGAGAACAGCTCAATTAACCAAACTCAGAGTAGGGGGCAGGAGATTTTTTTATGTTCATAGCCTAGTTCTTCTAATGGAACTTTCTAACTATCTTAATCTGAGTTTAAGCCTGTTTTCCTGGGAAGATACATGGCCACATCTATAGAAATGTAGACAGTAAATTCATTAGTGAGCAGACAGACTGTTTATTTTTACTATTAAATGACATGTTTTATTTTGAATGTAGAACTGATCTGTTGGTCTGGGACAGACTACGTTAGGGAAATGACTAACACTTACTTACTAGAAAATGTAAAACAAGGCTTTTGTATGTTTAAACACCATGGAAAAAACAAGCAAACTTTGAAATCAGTGTTTGCTAAATCTGGATGGAATGAATTTATTTAAAAAGTGCTTTAATTAGGTAAATGTATGATGCCAAGAAAGCTGGAACTTAACAGTTTCTCAATTTGTTTCTTCACATTTCAGTATATTGGTGAAAAAGTCTTTCTGGCTTATCATGGAAATTCGGGGGAACTAGTTTGTGAGCATGTCTATCTTATTATGAATGTAAATACTTCATCTTTTTGTTGGCCATCATACAAAATTATGTGCTTAATACTAAATATTTATAGATGACTGGAACATAAACACAGTAGCTGTTACTCTGAAATTATGGTAACGTAAACTGGCATGTAGTTCTACTGTTTTCACTTAGTTGAAGTAGGAGCCAGTGCTTGGGTTAAAGGAAATATACTGCAGGGACTATTCAGAAAGTTCAGTTATGGTTCTCTTAATTTCTCAGCCATTTCAGCTGTACAATAGGGATAAAATTATACCGTGGAGACTGTGTGAGGACCAGATGCAACTATATATGTTAAAGAACCTACAAATATGCTTAATATACATGGTGGGTACTCAAAAAAAGGGAGGAACTAAACCTGAATTTGCAATTTAAACTATTTAGTAGCACAGGCAAATCTATGTCAAAAAGCATTTTGTTTGGGAAAAAAAATTCCAAAATATTTTAAGCTGTGATATATGCTGAATAAATCTTATAAATGCTTAATTTTATTTATTTTTACCCTCTCATTATTCTAACAGTTTAGCTCATACTTACATACTATTTTTACTCATGATTTATACCATAATTCTTACTTTATTTATTTAACCCTGGATATTATCATTTTAATATGGGAAAATTTACGTAAACATCTCACTGTCAATTGGGGTGGTCCCTGCTTCAGTAAACGGTAAGGTATGTGACACTGCTAATTATTTTCTCTAGGTTTACTAATATATTATAATTTAGCTCAAAGTCATATAGTAATCAGTGACAAAGTGAATTGGTCTTTTAAGAAAAGATAAAAATGTTTTCTAAGACATTTATGTCTCATCTCTTCCATGTCAAATACTAAGTCATTTTGCTTCGAATATAAAAATGGTTTATGTTCTCAAAGAATGCCCTCGATGGTATAAGTAAATTACCTTTCACATTTAACTAAAGTGCTGTGTCTGGGAATCTGAAGATCTGGGCTCTGGTTACAGCTCCATTAGTAGCTGGGTTGGATCAGCCATTTGCCTCCTTCAACCTGTTTCCTTACCTGTATCATGTAGCTGTTGTGCTAAACTGTCACTAAGTTTTCTTTCAGTTCTGAGATTCTCTATGATCTACATATGTCCTGCTTCCCAGAAAGATTATTAGTTCTCTGAAGGCATAAATCACATCTTAGAGTTCTTTTGAAATTTGTACGTTACTTAGCATAGTGCTATGCACTGAATATCTGAACTGCAATTATATGACATTATAAAACAAATATGGAACAAGATTATTATATCTTATAGTATAAAACTAAGCAATTATTGCAAAGTAACCACTATTTAACATTTACAGTGGGGTCCTATCTTACATTTCAGGCAAGCAAATGCTTCCTTTACCTGCTCTAGGTAGTAGGAAACTGGGAGGAATGACTAAATAGGATAGTTTCTATATGAAATATTTTGTCCTCTTATCTCCGTAAACCATCAAAATACTCCTGAGTTCTAGACTTACTCTTTATACACTGTCATACGCCAGTGTGGTAAGCAGCCTCAATATGATCCTCAATGATCCCCACTTCCTGGTATTCACACCCTTTCGTAGTTCCCTGCTACGATGAACCAGTGTCAGTCTATGTAACTAGCAGCATGCAGCAGAACTGATGGCATGTCACTTCCATGATTAAGTTTAAAAGACTGACTGCTCTCTTGGGAGCTCTCTCACTTGCTCACTTTCTCACTCTCATGCATAACTTACTTGGAGGGAAGCCCCAGGGAGAGGCCCACATAATGAGAAGCTGCAGCCTCCTACCAACAGTGAGTGAGCCCGGAAGCAGATCCTTCAGCCCCAGGCAAGTCTTCATCTCCACCAGTAGCTTGACTGCAACCTCAGGAGAGACCTGGAGCCAGAACCACCCTGCTCCCAGATTCCTGACCTTCAGAAACTGTATGAAATAATCAATGTTTGTTTTTTCAGACTGCTAGGTTTGCAGGTTCTACCTACCTACCTATCTATCTATCTATCTATCTATCTGGCATCCTTTTTTTTACATGAAGTACTCATCACTTACTTCTTACCTAGATGATTATAACTTCCTAACTGTTGTCCCTGTAAAAGCATCAGCCCCTCTAATTCATCCTTTCCACGGCTGTAAGGGAAATATTTGAAACATGAGTCTATTTGTGCCTCTCCACTGCTCAAAAAATTTTAGTTGCTCCCTATTATTGTTAGAATATTCAAAACTCCATACCATGTCATGCAAGGCCTTCACAAACTGGCTTCTGCCGTCCTCTCTAGCTTCTTCTACACCTCAGTTCCTGTGTTCTTTAATCCTACTTCAATCCCCCAAGTTGGCTAAGTATTTTTTCTTTTTCTGATATCACTATTATACTGTTCCCTCTGCCTAGAATATCTCCTCCACTTGGCCAATCCTACTTATCCTTCAAGACTCAGCAAGTATCACTCTGTGTGTGTGTATTTATTTAATTAATTATATTTTTTTCCCGGACACTCTATACAAGTGCCTGGCTTGTATGTATGCTTTATATATTTAATTCAATTTGACAAAAAAAATTTGAGCACCTACTATGTGTCAGGTACTTATTTTTGTAAGGCATTAGGAATAACAAAAAATATTAAAACAAACAAGGTCCCTAACCTTAAGGGAGACTACAATTTAGCAGGGAAGTTAGACAATGAACAACTGATTACAAATGATATGAATGTTACAAAAATAAGGGAGTTCAGAGTATTCTGGGCAGATAAGGTGAGGGATGGGCCCCAAACTTATTCTATGGTTTTAGGAGAGCATTTCCTAAATGTCTGCTGAGTAGGTGATTTAAGAAAAAACTCTATCCAAAAGATGTTAAATCAGGATAAAAACACAGTCCTAAACTTTAGTCCAAAAATCAAAATCATCAAGCAAAATGGAGACATGACTTGGCAGTAATATATGTGAAAAGAGTCATGAACTATATTTGACAGAAAGCACAATGCCTGACGTAACTGGAAAAAAACACTGTGGTTTCACGAATAGAAATATACTATACAAATCTTACTCAACATACAATGGAGCTGCATTCCAATAAACCCATTGTAAACTGAAAATATAAGTCAAAAATGCATTTAATACACTTAATCTACTAAACATCATAGTTTAGCCTAGTTTACCTTAAATGTGCTTACAACACTTACATTAGCCTACAGTTGGGCAAAATCATCTGACACAAAGCCTATTTTATAATAAAGTGTTGAATATCTCATGTACTTTATTGACTACTGTACTGAAAGTGCAAAACAGAATGGCTGTAAGTGTGTCAGTTGTTTACCCTCATGATCACGTGGTTGGCTGGGAGCTGCTGCTGCCCAGCATCACAAGAGTATTACATCACCAATATCACTAGGCTGGGGGAAAAATCAAAATTCAAAATCTGAAGTATGGTTTCTACTGAACGCATATCACTTTTGTACCATCTTGAAGTCAAAAAATCGTGAAGTCGCACATTTGTAAATGGGGGAGCGTCTGTATAGAATCTGGAGATACTCCATTATGCTCAGCATTCACAGTCTCTTTAAAAGAGGTGGGAAAAGCAGAGCCCATTCAGAGGAGAATGACCGGAATGGAGCACCTTGAACCCAGGTCACAAGGATAGCTTCTGAAAACTGGAAGGCCTTGGTATGTGAAGACTCAGAGGGTACACAGTGTATAAATAGCTACAGGTCTGTCATGTAGAAGAAATAGTTTATATTTAATCCTGTAGATTTATGGGTAGAGTAAGGAAGAGACAGAAAAGAAACAATTCGCAAACTGCCAGGGCTATTTAAAGCAGGTAGTCTTCATCCCAGGAGGTGACTGCTTCTAAACTTGTTGGCCACTGAGCAAAGCGCTGCAAAAGGGAATCCAAACACTGGAAGGGAGTTAGCATGTATGACTTTGTACTAAAGCCTTTTAAACCCTGATATTTTATGGCTTGAATACATGAATATTAATGTGTCTTTCTTTGTGCTAATCTATACTGTAGTGATGCCAAGTAGATCACATTTCCCACAAGGTTCTGTCCTACATAGTAAGCAGAATGAGAACAAAGAGATGGGCTTTAGATATCCTCAAAGAGTCTATCTATATGGCCTTCCTAACAACTCTGCTCCTAGCAACGAACTATTTTATAGTTCATCTGTCTCATTATTTAATCTAAATCTTATGTTTAAGGCATGCATTTGTTTCTATAAAATCTGTAATAAATCTGGAGGAAAATATCTCTATGGATATTTGGTTGAGTTCAAAGGCTACTCTTGCCTAACATACTCAAGATCCCCAAAGCAAAAGTTCTCTCTAATTAACTCTAATATCTGTATCCATATTTTCAATTTCAACATCTGGATTCAGAAAAATGAAATACAGATTTCTTCAGACTCTCTAACCTTTATTTGCAAAAGCCCCAAAGGAGGAGTATTTCCCAGTGTGAACAAAAATTACAATGTCTTTGACATGTATATCCCTGAGATGATGCTGGCCTATCACCCTGTCCTCAGCTTATGTCTTAAATATCAAAGAATTTACCATGCAAATGCTAAAAGAACAGTGCAACACTCCATAGAAAGTTATGATACCTAGTGTTTCCAATTGGTATCCTTGCAAAAGAGAACACACAGAGGAGTTGAACCTGTGCTTGTTAAGCAGGTCTTCTGAAAAACAGAAACTTGAGATTATGTGAAATGGCTCAATCTTCTGACACACTTACAAGGTTCTTAATTTTCCAGTATAAAGATAAATCCATTCTGAGTTCAATATGTATAAATAAGAAATATTTCAGATTTTGGACGGTCAGTAGGAGGTTCAAACCAACTTTTTTGGCTAAATAGATGCTGATCTGTAGTTTTTATTAGTTGAAAGCTAAACCATCTGTTTGAGTAGAAACAGATTTTTGTCACAAGGGAGAAAGAGTGAAAGTGATCTCACTGAAGCTAACAGGACTCTGAAGGTCAGTTAGGTACAGTGGGCTTGGCAATAAGCTCCTTTGGGTCAAGGAAGTCCTAATATCCTAGAAGATGCAGTGCAAACTGGTCTAATTTAAACCTCTGAAGTCTTGTGAAAGCTCCAATAGATTAAATCGTTGATTAGTAAATTACATACAAAAAAGACAAACTACTCGTGGAAAAAAGTTACCTGTACAACTGCCAATAAATCATCAAAATAATAATCATTTTTCACAAAGTGATAAGTATTCCAAGTACATAAAGGCAGATATACCATTAATCATAGTTTTCTTCTATTTAAAAAATCTATTTTCAGATTTACTTTGTAGAAGAGGGTTCAGAAGAGGCTATACTAAGTAGGAATAACCTAATGGTTTGGAAGGAGTTAAAAACAGATACGCTGATGACTTCAAGAAGTAAAAGGGAAATAAAGCCAACCGGAGGAAATGAGGGTGGCAAGAAACAGCAATAGGACAGCTATTTCAAGATCATGGAATCAGCTTTTACTTCTCTCTCCTTCAGTTGCCAAGCACTGTAGATTTTTCCTTTACATTTCTTTGGACATTTTCTTTTCTTTCCATTCCAGGCCTTTAATGACCTCACCCCAAGATTGCTGCAATGTCTCCTAGCTCATCTTCTCTGAAGCTTCAATTTACCCTCCCCTTCTTCCTAGCTCAGCTTCCCTCTTATTTTTTTTTTTCTATTTACAGACCTCAGCCAGATCAACAGTCTCTTAATAGAGCTTTTATAGTGTTTTCTTAAAATTCGATAGCTTAAAGTCACTTCCTTAACTCATTCATGACCTAAATCATATAACTGTATCCCATGTAATAAACACTTATTCCTCATCTCTCCTCAACATGAATCCTCTCTTTACTGTATCCTCCTAGACACCTTGCTCAATCCCAACACAGCACATGATGGAGTGCTGCAGCAAGCAGCAGATGCTAGTTTGTCCACAATATCCATTATGTCCATACTAAGCGAAGTCCACATATTTTTCAGATCACAATGTGCCTAGTTAAAACATTACATTTCTGAGCCTCCCTTGAAGCTAGGCATAAGAATGTGACACAGTTTATATCCAATGAGACACAAAGTCTGCTAGAAATTTACAGACATAAAACCTGCTAGAAAAAAGGTACCAAATTATGTTAGTCACCAAGATTTTACCATCTATCATATTCCTCTAATTGTTGATCCTATACCATAGGCATTGAGATTTATAACCACCCAGTACCTAATTGATCTCTCTTTTAAAAAATCAATCAGCATATTGTTTATGGTTTAGAACTGATCTAAGTCATCACTGTTGGTCTAGATCCACTTGGTAACTTAGCATCAGTGGATGCTATGAGCTAAAAAGGGACCTAAGGAATTGAGCCAAATTTTACCCAAATTCTAAAGACAACTGGAGTCATACTCTGTCTACCTTAGGTGACTGTCTTCTCACTAGAAAACTGCCAACTCAATCTGTGGCTCAAAAGGTAAAGTTAGGTCTTTACAAAGGTATTGCTTATCATAGTATAGTAAATGTTATTTAATGTTCATCATTTTACTTGTCAGTTATTACTATATAATACATAATTAACAGATCTCTGTATATATTTTGAGAGAAAAAACTTTTTTTTTCAGGTGAGTAGTGAGATTTTTCTCCCTTCCTTAGTAGAAATTCTCAGTATGGGAATTTTACTAGTGGTTTTAATAGTGAGTCAAAAGTGAGAGAACAATTTGATAATGCATTTTAAAAAAATTGAAACATGGTTTCAAGAGACGACTCCATTTACTCAATTAGATACAATTACATGACACTGAAATGGAATGAACTGCAGTGAAAATGCAAAATTGTAAATATATCTAAAAAACTAAATAGCCTGTAAGCCTTTAAGGAGAAATGAATATATAAGAAGAAAAGGCACAACTTTCAGGCACAACTCTCTTGGGCAACCAGCCTGCTTGAGCAGAACAAGTCTAAAATAGGACAGTTTCCAAATATACTTTCTTTCGGATAGCACTTCTATGAAAGTGATTATCAAAAGCAGTTGTATCAACAGTCTCATTATTAAAACCAATCCATTTATTTGGTTGGTTTGCTTCCTGCCCTTCTGTTATACCCTCTCCAACTAAAAAGATGTTTCATTGTTAGTGACGTCTCCTAGATTTTCTTTACATGGAAATTATTTTGAGATTAAATATAATTACAGTTTAGCCTTGTAGTCATAACTTCACCTACTTGGACCCTTAATAATGATAGGGTAGAAGTAGAGTTGCAGTTTTATTTTATTACTCACCTACAACATTAACTTAGCTACATGGCATACAGAGGGAAGGAGAACAGTAAAACCAAATCAACAAAAGCACTGGTCAAACTGTGAAACGTATCTGTTAATAGCTGTGTTCATTCCCTGATAAAAGATGTCTACCAAGTAGCTACCATTAAAAAAATTCTTCTTTCTTCTATGTTCTATTTTGTTGAATTACTTATCAAGAGTGAAAGAAAGGTGGGGATACCCCTGGTGGCACAGTGGTTAAGAATCCACCTGCCAATGCAGGGGACACAGGTTCGAGCCCTGGTCCGGGAAGATCCCACATGCCACGGAGCAACTAAGTCCGTGCGCCACTACTGAGCCTGTGCTCTAGAGCCCATGTGCCACAACTACTGAGCCCACGTGCCACAACTACTGAAGCCTGCGTGCCTAGAGCCCGTGCCCTGCAACAAGAAAAGCCACCACAATGAGGAGCCCACGCATCTCAATGAAGAGTAGCCCCCACTCACCGCAACTAGAGAAAGCCCACGCGCAGCAACAAAGACCCAACGTAACCGTAAATTAATTAATTAATTTTTATAAAGAGAATCAAAAAAAATAAAAAAGAGTGAAAGAAAGGAAATGAGCAGATTTACTATGAGTGGAAATAATTTAAAAGCAGGAAATGTCAACTTACGGTATCTACAAGGAGACCTTCCAGAATCCTTTTCAAAAAAATAGCAATAGCTTTTAATTCATCACCAACTGCTCTGCCATCCATCTGCAATCATTTTTTAAAAGCTTTTTTAAAGTATACCTAGAATTTCATTTTACTTCAATAATCTTCAGTGTGAAGACTTCCTCAAAGAAAGACTTTCTTTCTTACAGCTTCAGTAACCTGTTTTCAACTCTCTTATGAGACAAAGGAAATTAAATAATAAAGATAATTCAAAATGAAGAGTAATAAACTACAAAAATTAAATATGGCATGGAGAACACAGAATGGTGTGACTAGTATTTTCTAAATGGCATTAATTTCACACCCATATCCTACTCTCTTTAGCTATTTCTTTATATAGACTTTTTTCCACAGCTCAAAACCACAAAGTAGTATCATTATACATTATAGTTTAAGGCCAGCAATCTAATTTACTTTGCTAAAATTGGAAAATCAGATTCCTCTTCCCAAATATCCTATCCAGGATACTACAAAATCCAGTTGCTCAATAAAATCTGACTTTATGTCCTCTACACCCTCTCCAAAATTCTGCAGGCTCCACTTTAAGTCAGAGAGAGGGACCAAACCCACAACTCATTTTTTCTTTCCAAGTTACACGTAACTTTTGAATTCAGAAATGGCAGAAAATATATTTTATTCAACTTCCTCAAGTCCTCATATTACTCAGGATGAAAAACTTTGATACTAAGGATGTCCTCACGATGACTTTGCTCAAATAAACAGATGCTCAAACGTTTTTGAGCCCATGTAACTTATACTCTTCAGATTATAAATGATATAATTATATTACAGCTTGTCAAATTCATCGCCTAATAAGTCAAAGGAATCTATCTCTGAATCTTGGACAGTTCTACAGTTCAGTTTTTCACATGTGTTTTCCTTTGTAGAACAATTGTTAAAAGGAGGTTAATAATTTCAATTCACTCTTTACTGTGAATTCCAAATTTTTAAAATAATGTGGCAGAAAGGTAACCTAGTACATATTTTAATTATTTTATATTTGAAAAGACTAGACTAAACTGTGCTTGCCAACTGTTTTTAATCAAAGAGTTAAAATAGTAAAGTCTTTCAAGTGACCACAAAGTAATGACCAAATAACATTTACCTCGCTTATTCTGTCATTCAACAAACGTGCCTATCAAATCCAAAACATCATATTACATTGAATTATACTGCTCTCAATAAATGTGCTTAACCTTTATACCACAGGGACAAATTGGTATAAAAGTCTATCTGGAATTCTGGAGTCCAAATATTTTTAATGTTTGCACATTCGTCTTTAATATTCATTTCATTAACAATACAATGATTGATCAAAATATATTTTATACAAGGTATTTAGATCCTGGCTCTCCATTATGTAGTGGTTGAATAAATGGTATGACTTACTTCCATAAGCTTTAACATCTTCATCTATAAAATGAAGATAATACTTAGCTGGCAGCTGAGCATTACATAAAGGAACAGAGGTGAACATCCTGCAGTGTTTCCTGTGCCAGACACTGCTCTAGGTGCTGAGGTTATGGTCATAAGTGCAGACATAAGAAACAACATTCCTGTCCTCACAGAGGAGGAGGAGCTGGCTAAGCTGACCGAGAAGGAGATACAGGAGGAAAACTAGACAAGCTGTGGTATCATAAAAGCCTACAAAATAAAGTGTTTCAAAAGAGGGAATATCAAAAATGAACTTGAGGTGACACTGTGAAGGGGCACAAAGGAACTTTCTGAAGTAGTGAAAATGTTGATATCATGATTGAAGTGGTGGTTTCACAACTGTTTCCATTTGTCAAAACTCATTAAACTGTACACATAAAATTGGTGATTTTTATTGTGTGTACATTATACCTCAATAAATCTGATTTCTAAAAAAATGTATATGTCATGCAAAACAATTCTAAAAAGGGCAGAAGAGCTGTTCTGGATGAAAGGAGACTAAAGAGGTGTGACAAGTAGATGCCATGTATGACCTTGGACTGGATTCTGAATCCCTCCCCCCAAAAGCTATAGAGAATATTTGGGGACAAATGTGGAAATTTGAATATGGATACTATATTAAACTCTATTGTATCAGTGTTAAACTTTGGTGTGGTCATTTTATCGTGCTTACATAGGAGAACATCCTTTTTTTAGGAGATGCATATTTAAGTATTTACGGGTGAAGTGTTAAAATGTCTGCAACTAACTCAAATGGTTCAGAAAAAAACACATGTGCCTGTAAACAGATAAATAGATAAAAATGAAGCAAATGCGGAAAAATGTCAACGATTGGTGAAATCTCGGTAAACGTTCTCCATATACTCACTGTACCCATCTTTCAACTTTTCTGTAGATTTGAAGTTTTTAAAAATAAAAATTGGAGGACTGAAAACAAGAGGGAATAGTCAACCGTGTCAAATACTGTTAAGAGGTCAGGTAAGATGAGAATGAAGACACGACCTTTGGCTTTGGCAAGATATTGGTCATTGGTGGTCCTTTTGCAAGAGCATTTCAGTAGGGGCAAAAGCTAGGTAAGAGTGGGCAGAGGAGAGAATGGGAGATAAGCAAATGGAGGCAACGAGTGCAGGTAACTCTTTCAAGAGCTTTGCTATGAAGGGTAGCAGAGAAACAGAACGTGGAGTTAAGAGAGTCTCCCTACACCAAAAGGAATACTAAGACATTTTGTACGTTGATGGGGATGATCCAGTAGCGAAGAAACTGATCATTCAGGATAGAAAGACTAAAAATGCGGGAGCAAAGTCTTTGAAACTGTGAGAAGGACTGGAATGCACAATCCAAAAGGAAGGAGTCACCTTAGATAAGGGTGATGATGATGACAATGACAAAGGTGGTAACAGTGACTAACCTAACAGCTAGGCACTATTTAAAGCATTTTTGCTCATTTAATTCACACACAAATCTAAGAGGAAGGTATTAGTAATATCTCCTTTTACAGGAAGCCAAGTACAGAAAAGTTAATTAACTTGCCCAACTATACTTATCCAATAAGTAGCAAAGTTGGGATTTAGAACTCCATGGAAGATACTTTTCTCCCAGTGCAATAAGAAGGAAGGCAGAGTTTGTGGGTGTAGATGCAGCTGGGAGCAGAAAGATAAAGCAGCTCTTATACAATTACATCTATTTTCTCAATGTAGCATTTGGGTGAGTTCATCAGCTGAGGGGGTGAGGAGAGGGGATGTTGGATATTTGAGAAGAGAAGGTGAGAAATTCTTGTTTCAGATGGAAGGCAAGTGAATTTACTTGCAAATGACAAGAGGTTGTTTTTTTTTTAGCATCTTTATCGAGTATAATTGCTTTACAATGGTGTGTTAGTTTCTGCTTTATAACAAAGTGAATCAGTTATACATATGTTCCCATATCTCCTCCCTCTTGCATCTCCCTCCCATCCTCCCTATGCCACCCCTCTAGGTGGTCACAAAGCACCGAGCTGATCTCCCTGTGCTATGCAGCTGCGTCCCACTAGCTATCTACTTTACATTTGATAGTGTATATATGTCCGTGCTACTTCTCTCACTTCGTCCCAGCTTACCCTTCCCCTTCCCCGTGTCCTCAAGTCCATTCTCTACGTCTGCGTCTTTATTCCTGACATGCAGTATTGAATGAATGCTCCTTTGGAATTCATGGTCATAAATTTGAAGTGAATCTACTTGTCCTGACTGGATGATATTTTGTAGCAATTGTCAGCTGCTTGAGAGCACGCATAAAGAGGATAGCTGGGTTTAACTAGGGTGGGATTTTTACAGGCAAGTGGGACCTAAGAAAAGAGGAGCCAGGAGGGTAGTTTGCAAGAGAGTGGTGATAGTATGGGACATGGAATGTAGGCTGGGTAAGGAGGGGTGTATGGCCATGATGGATGTAATGGACACAGAAAAAGTGGTAGGGTCAGAGGGCTGGAGATCTGTGAGGTCAGAGATACCCAGCTGGAGTGTGGGTATTACAGTAGGAGAGTAAGTAAGAGTCAGAGGGAGATGCCTGAAGAGGAGATTACAAATGGAGTGCCATTACGGATGATGATACGGTCTAGAGTATGATCGTGTGGATGGGAGGCTGAGGTAGTGCAGAAATAAAAGATGACTGGATCTAAAGAGGCCAGAGTGCTGGATGAGTCCTCTATGTGGATGCTGAAGTTTTACAAAGAGCTGACAAAAGCAGTGGTGGAGAGTCATCAGTGAAGGTGGGATAGAAGACAGCAACAAAGAAGGGTAAGAGGAGTGTTATAAACTTGAAAGATGTTAGGGAGACCGAAGAAAAAAGGAGAGGTCATTTGGAAGTTGTAGTGGGGAGCAAAGATACGACCCACCCCATCTGCAGGCTCAGAGGTATATGAGGTGGGGAGGAAAAATCAAGCTCTACTTTGAGAAGTAGCCCCTGTTAGAGCAAGAAGGTGAAGAGATGGTTCAGAAAAGAGGCTGAGGATGCAGCACAGGACTGAACACATGGTATATACTCAATCAGTATTTCCTGAATTTGAATCTTAAATTTTCTAACAGTATACTATATCCTAAAAAGGAAAACAAAACTTATTTACAAAGAAACCCAAACAAGATTAACAAGGAAATGATCCTTTAATTACTGTATTTTTCAAATCCATGAAAAGGCTCATTTTCAAAAATTAGTCCCCTGGCCAAGAAAATCAGAATCAAACAGCATCTTATTGTTCTTGGCTTAATACAAACGGATAGTTCAGTGTTATGCAAGAGAATGCCTGGTTTTATTTTATAAGAATCTGAGATCAGAACAACAAAGTTAAGTGAATTCTGCCTTGTTGAAGCTTAGACAATAGCCTTTCTGAGCATAAGCTGACCAGAAGTTAAATCTATTACGGTTCAAGCAGAGAAACCTAGGTACCTATGGAATAAGATTAATAATATTCCCTAAGTATATTCTTTGAAGTGTAATATAGTACACTTTGAAATATACTGTTCCACTTGAAGTTGTAATATGATTGCTCCATGAAAGCTTCAGGGGTATGCCTTTATTGAAGGAAGATAAGTTCGTCTCAATGTTATAGTTTGTTTCTTTAACAAATTTGTTGTCTTTGTAAGACTAAGAAAATGTCATAATTCTTTTATGCTTTAACAAAAAAAGAAGTTTTATTTTGTGTCTATAACGTTGCCTCCTAAGCATTTCTAATAAGCTGTCTATATACAGCTAACTGAAATTCTATAGTCCTCTATGGTCTTAATATGTACAATGAATATCTAATACTTTTTCTCTAAGACTACATTTTACTGGAGTTTATCTAGAATCCCAGTGTTTTGTTTTATAACTGTATTTGGTGGCTTAATCATGATCATCAATCAGAATGTGGATTGGTTCAACTGCAGGTTAAAGGGCTTTTCATTTTCGTCTTACTCATTAAACTATAAGGTTCCCATTACTAGACAGAAAATTTACCAGTAGTTCTATTACACCAGATAAATGGACTTGAGAAGGATAGCCAATTCTCCTAGTTTCATTAGAGCCTAATATGACGTGTCAGAGGAAGTAATCAGCCAACAATATACACTGTGCTCATTTACGACACACAGCTGGTATTGGGAGTGAGAGTTCTCTTTTCCATGAAGAACCCAGCTGGAAGTAATCTCTTCTTTACTAAATTTCTTTAGTACTTTCTTTATTCCTTATGGGACGTTCTCTTTGGGATACAGTGATTTCTGTGCTTGTCTTATTTTTCCTCCTAGACTCTAAGCAAGTACGCTATGCCTTAACATCTCTGGATACTCTCAAAGTATTAACGGTATTATTTGTATTTTATCCAATACCCAGAACTAGTGGGGGAACAAAATGCAATGGTAATACTATCAATATCAAATTCATCAGTATTACGGATTAAATATAAATAGGCTTCTTAGGTTTGGTCTGGGAATCATATCACCATTTATGTGATATAGGAAACTGAGTTCCAACAACCTAACTTACAAATTCACTCTCAGAACACAGCAGGGACTTCTTATACATCATGTATTACCAGAAAGGCCCCAGACAACAAGTGTATAGATCAGTAAAGATGTTAACTGTTCCAATTTTGTAAATAAAAGAGAATGATTTTTTTTCTTTTAAAAATATAGTAATTTAAAAAGCAACTTTAAATTAAATCCTTTACTTTTTAAAAGAGCACAAGAATTTAAAAATAATACTTTGTGAAAACAGTGGGAAAATGTTTCAGAATTAATGCATGGACATATAACTAACCAACTGAACATTTTGTGTCTTTTAGTTAATCCAGAGAATCTAGGTTAAACAAAGCAATTGCATGTCGTTCATAAACCAAAATTCCAACTTACCATTTATGTTTATTGCTGGTAATACAATTGACATCTTTGGTCTTGTAGTCTTGTTATGGGTGGTAGCTGGTAGCAGCAGGTGATCCTAAGATTAACAAAGAACAAGTTGTTACTCATAATAATTGGCTTAGTCCTATAACAAGTCAAATTCAGAGTTCTTAGGATGCCAACATTTCATCGCAATCATAAAAAAATGACAATTTTTATTTGAACCTGGCTTTGGGGGTAATTAACTACAAACCATTTTACGATTCATTCATTCATAACGCAATAAACATTATGAATTACTGAATGACTATCATTACCAGGTACTACGTATCAATAGTATTCTTAGAATATTCCTAGGTTCTGATAACATATATGCTGCAGTATACTATAAAGAGTATTGGTCAAGCAGTCAGAACAGAGGGATTTTAATTCTAGCTCTGCCGCTGAGTAGCTGTATGATCTGTATGGTTTCCAGTCCTGTAAAATGAGGAGGTTACACTAGATAATGTCACAAGACACAGAAGTTATCTAATAGAGTCATTTTCAAACTTCTTTTTTAAAGAAGAGGAACGTTCCCCTCACCCCAAAATAGAATTCTGATCCCAAATTACTGATACATAAAAGAGATTCTCACTGAAGCAAGGCCAAGGCCGAGAGCCTTGCCTGCTTAGCCTCCTCTTCCTCCTTTGAAGCAGCCAGTGTTAGACTTTTCTTTTGGTAAGCAACAGGTATATACTGAAGAAGATACGTAGTTCTCGCCCTTAAAAATTATCCAGCGTAGTGGAAGGGTTAAAAAAATTACAAGTGCATGTCTAGCATAACTATATAATTCTAAATGTAATATTGCCAACCTTTGATCATCTATAAATGACCCAGGACATCTGAGGTTTCTAGTTTCCAACCACACAAATACTGCAATAAGAATGAGCCAAGAAGAGTTTGGCATCAAAAACAGGGTAGTATGAGTGTTTTGGAAAAGATAAACACATCTGTAGGTATTCCAACGCTGATTATAAATGACTTAACGACTTTGATATTAACTACTGTTTTCAATAACTCCTCTTTTTCCTAGCAAAAACGTGGGAATTGTCACAGCAAAAAGGAAAAAAAGAAAAAAGTATATATATATAAATGTTTCCATTTAAGGGAGCATGATTAAACTGAGATAAAGCTGACACACAGTCTAACCCCTCTTGCTTTCTTTTCCTGTTTGCTTATCATTCATTCAACAAACTTGCTATGTGGAAGGACTCATCAAAAAGTAGGATTTGACATAGCTGAGAGTGATAAAAATTCAATGCAACTTAATTCAAAGTCAATGTGATTATGAAATATAAGTATCGACAAAGCTAAGAAAAAAATCTGTGAAAAACAAATTGAAATTAATGTACATGAACAGAGCTGTACAGAAAACATTTGCAGTAACTGCTTGTGCTTTGTCTAATTCAAGGCAACATCTCCAAGAGAACATACATGTTGTTTTAAAAAGAGGGGAAAAGATGAGTGAAATTGTTCTTTTAGAATTCCAGCCTTGCAGCATGAGAGGTTTCTTTTTAAGTGCATTGTTAGACACAAAGATCACGCGTTTCTGAGAGTAAGATAACATGATAGCCAAGACAAAACAAAACATGCTGATCTTCATGCCATGAAAATTATAAATAGCTAAACTCCTATAATTAAAATACTGCTTCAGGATCCCCAAAACTGAATGAGAAAACAAACCAACAAACTTACAAGCCCCAAATTAAGGCTACTGTAAAAATAAACACACTTAGATTCCATTGGTCATGGGTTAAGGTCAGGCTCAGACTTAAAGCTGAGTTTCCTGCTAAGATCTTACGATTTTCCAAACATAATGCCTCCTACTTTCTTCATTAAATTTCAAACAAAGCAGTTACTTTTGCAGCAGAAAACCAAAAATCACATTATTATTTGTGAAAAAGAAGAATCACATCTTGAATGCATAAAAACTATTACAGTTAACCTGCCTTACCTCTAATTATTAAAGGTTTGCAAAATGGGAGGAAAACCTATAATTTAAAGTGCTTGTTTACCAAGAGGCCTACAGGTTAGAACGGCAGGGAATCAAAGCTGGTATACTACAAACTCTAATTGTGCTTATTTTATATTAAAAAATAATTTGTACACACACATGCCTGGGACAGCGTAGTTGTTGTTTCATTTAACATTTACTTTCTCTTCCTCAAGTTAAACGTTTCTTGCCATAACAATGAATCATCAATCATTTTTTCTCTCCAACTATGTTCATTTCACTTTTTATGGCATTTCACTAATCCTAACAGTGACATCTCCAGAGAAAAGGAGCCAGTCAACAAGTATTTATTGACTTCGTACCATTCATTAAAAAAAATTTACCGAGCATAGTGACCTGCCACGTACTCAGCATCGTGCTACAGACGATAGTTTCTTTTAAAGAACATAAATTCAAGCTTTTATTTTGTTAGGGAAAGAATGTTAATTGTGGCAGGAACAGTCATTTGTGCTCAATATCTGCTTTCCCTTCTATAACATTAGAATAGAAATAGGACCTTCCATTCCTAATGGCATTTAGTTGGGCACAAAGCCACTCAGAAAAAGGACTATATTCCTTTGCAACCAAATGAAGCCATATATTCAAGTTCTGGTCAATGGACTTAAGGAGAAAGGGTGCACGAAACTTTGTCAAGGTGGTGATGGTGGAAGGCAACCTTCCTCCTTCCCTTTTCTCTTCCCTGCTAGCTAGAATGCAGGTGTGACTGCTAGAACTGGAGTAGCCATCTTGGACTATGAGATGGAAACTGCAATCTGAGATTTATGGACCAATAAGATAAAGGAGCTAGTGATCCTGACGATCAAGGAGCTACCGTAAGATCTCCAGAACTTCACATGAGAGAGAAGCAAAATTCTAATTTGTCCAAGCCACTATTATTTTGGATTTTCTATCACTCGTAGCTAAACACAACCCTGATTACTTGTTATATTATAAATTTGTGAAATAATGCTAATGGTATTTACTCAAGAGAAATCTCAATAAGGGTTAAAGTAATCAGAGAAAGCTTTACTCTTTTTTTGACAGCATTCAAAAACCCACATTTGTTATCTGATATTATCTGATATTGTTATTCTTAATATTACCCCCCCCATTACTTATTTATTAAAGAACCTGTATAGGAAATTCAATCCTGGAAAAATACAGGTACAATTAGATGAATCTGAACAAAACTTTCTTTCCTATTAAGTCAGTTAATATAATCCAACTGCAACAAAGGTGAAGCTACTTAAAAATAAAAAGGAAAAGTAGAAAAAAAAGATGTTGCCATAGAGATAAATATGATATATTTTGTCACTGTCATTCAAAACTATGTTACTAACTTTACGATATCTTCAAACGGACTCCTAAAAAGCCTTTATAGGACTGAGATACCAAGGGTTATCTTCAGGGAGGAAACTATGTACACAAATATTATAATCAAAGCTTTGTTATTTTTATTCCCAGAGGAAGTTAGAAAAACACTGGTGGGAAAACACCAAAACATTTCACTATGAGAATGAAGCATCAGTTTTCCAATGTTACACAATATTGTGCGTGAGAAAATACACTATTTTCATACAGGTCTCCCAATCCCCTCTTCCAAGCACTTCGTTAGAAAAAGACAAAATATTAGGGCATAATACAGCATCCGAAGTTATCTGTTTCTTCTCTTTTTAAGACAGCTAACGCACTGGAGACTAACTTATCAAAAGAACAGGATCACATTTTGCTCAGCTGGAGGTTATTATGGTAAAACACAATAAAACTGAGGTCTTACTAAGTTTTGCCAAATGTTGATTCTACATATCTGTGTAGAATAGAGACTGACCTTAACTTAAACTAACTCACTAGGTTAAATGACCCTTCCCACTCCCCTCTAAAACTTACTGACTGATGCCTCTAGCACACTGAACATTCATGACTAGTTTTTGTATTTTGCCAAAACTACTTTTGCTAATTGCATTTGTTACTAATTGTGTAATTTAATAAACTACTATGTAACTGATAAGATACAGCGTGAAAAGAGAGCACTGTGAGTATAGTTTATTGCAAGAAAGACAACATGGAACTTTAGGAGATCTGGACCCAAAAGGAATTGGCCCTACCTCAAAACGTGGCAAATGAATGCACATTTATATAATTAACTGAAACAAAATAATATACATCTTTAAAAAAAAATGATCCCCTGCTTTAACCAATTTTGTTAATTAACAGATTACCCACTAGTCTCTGCTGTACTAGGTAAAACAGCTTTTCCTATATTAGGAAACTCTGACTCAAGGCTGGGGTTATTTATTTATTTATGCTTTTTAAAAATTTTTATTTATTTTTGGCTGCGTTGGGTCTGCATTGCTGCGTGCGGGCTTTTCTCTAGTTGCGGCAAGCAGGGCCTACTCTTCGTTGCAGTGTGCGGGCTTCTCATTGCGGTGGCTTCTCTTGCTGTGAAGCACAGGCTCTAGGCCCGTGGGCTTCAGTAGTTGTGGCACGTGGGCTCAGTAGTTGTGCTCACGGGCTCTAGAGCGCAGGGTCAGTAGTTGTGGCACATGGGCTTAGTTGCTCTGCGTCATGTAGGATCTTCCGGACCAGGGCTCGAACCCGTGTCTCGGCATTGGCAAGCAGATTCTTAACCACTGCGCCACCAGGGAAGTCCCTGGAGTCCTTTACTTTTGATAGAAAAGAAGGTCCTTAATATCTAATGATGTCCTGTAGGAATGAAGGAAACTCAATCTGCAACAGGTGGCACTTCTGACACTAAGCAGTTTTCACTTAGATCACTTAGATCAACATGTCAAACAGTTATGCAGGGCTTCCCTGGTGGCGCAGTGGTTGAGAATCTGCCTGCTAATGCAGGGGACACGGGTTCGAGCCCTGGTCTGGGAAGATCCCACATGCCGCGGGGCAACTAGGCCCGTGAGCCACAACTACTGAGCCTGCGCGTCTGAAGCCTGTGCTCCGCAACAAGAGAGGCCCTAATAGTGAGAGGCCCGCGCACTGCAATGAACAGTGGACTCCGCTTGCCACAACTAAAGAAAGCCCTCGCACAGAAATGAAGACCCAACACAGCCAAAAATAAATAAATAAAATTTAGGAAGATATAACACATTATTTAAAAAAAAAAGTTTTGCAAATCAGGTCCACATTAATAACAATAGCCTCTTAATATTTTATATTTGATCCATATACACTGGATTACATAGATGGGGTTGGTTTTCCAACACAGAAAACCGTTAAAACCAGACCAAAAATAAAAAGAGCATCTATCCTCATTTGAAAAATAGCTTTGTATTAAATTTTCTCTGATCTATGTTCCTACCCTACAGAACTTTTGTGTTCTATCACTCTACCTCATTTATCTTACCGAGTATCTTTCAAACTGCCAAACAAATTGAAGAGCACATCAAATCTTAAAAATAAGAAGGTCAGGGCTTCCCTGGTGGCACAGTGGTTGAGAGGCTGCCTGCTGATGCAGGGGACATGGGTTCGTGCCCCGGTCCGGGAAGATCCCACATGCCGCGGAGCGGCTGGGCCCATAAGCCATGGCCGTGGAGCCTGTGCCTCCGGAGCCTGTGCTCCACAAAGGGAGAGGCCACAACAGTGAGAGGCCCGTGTACCGCACAAAAAAAATAAAATAAAATAAGAAGGTCAAAGTAGTAATTAAAAGTAGGCCTTTCACAGTTATTTATCAGATTCACAATATTCTGAACTAATGTTAATTTCTAGTAGTTATACTAAGTGTTGATCAGAAACCAAATGTGTCCCTTCATTTAAAGCAATTAAAAAGCAAAAGCAATCAGAAAATTTGAAATCATTTAAATACACAGACACACATAGGGACATATCCTGAAAATAAGAATTGCAAAAAAAAAAATTAGAGGTAGTAAAATTAAGTATAGTGTAATCATTTAAAAGCCTATTAAAATGTCTATGATGTAGGACTTCACATCATAGTAAAAACATAGGCAAAGTACATTACTCATCCCCAAAGTAGAAACAGTTAATAGAAATAGCTATATGAATGCAGTATTTGTGCCACTAATGTATGCAATAAGACTACAGACCAATAAAAGGAAATGTAAAGTTTGCATCTGTACCATTAGCACACGTCAGCCAGAGGCAGAATACATCAAAACTATTAGTGCACAGCAGATGGCCCAAGAGTGAGCCAAGGTTCACATTCTGACAAGAGGAAAATTTTGACACTAAATTCAAATTTGATAATGCAGGCAAGGTCACCAGAGGAAAAATTAGCTTGAAATCCTAATAAGTACAAACTCAAGTTTAAGAGATGGTTCTCATATCAAACTCTATAGGAAGCCCCCAGAACCGCCCAACTGATTTTGAACTCCCCTTTTATTCACACAAAAAAGTGTATGACTGAACCATACAAAACTGTCATTTTTGTGAGTCAAATCTCAGTAACTTCAGGGGACCGTGGCTGCGCAGGCCGCATGACACCAGGTGCAGATGTATGGCTGCTGCCATAAAAGATGCAGGTGTACAACCTGAAGAGATATCCTATATCAATGCACGTGCTACTTCCACACTATTGGGAGACGCTGCTAAAAACAAAGCCATCAAACATCTTTTCAAAGACCATGCACATGCCCTTGCTGTTTCCTCTACCATGGGAGCCACCAGACACCTCCTGGGGGCTGCCGGGGTGTTGAGGCAGCTTTCACCGCCCTGGCTTGTTATTATCGAAAACTGACACCTCCTTTAAACCTAGACTGTACAGAACCACAATTTGATCTCAATTATGTTCCACTCAAGACACAGGAATGGAAAACTGAGAAAAGATGTATTGGACTCGCCAATTCCTTTGGTTTCGGTGGTACTAATGCAACACTTTGTATTGCTGGAATGAAGGACAAATCATTTGCAATTAAATACTGATTTTTAAATGTTATAAACTGCATTAAGTTGAGAAATAATGTTTACATAAATGCATATTTTTATATATCAAAAAAAAAATCTCAGTAATTTAATAAGGTTCAACCTAACAGTTATATATGCCTCTTTTTCAAACCCAGAATTAATTTTGAGTTTCATGGTCAAAACAAGTCCTTGTAAACTTTCCCAAGAATAAGACAGTAGCCTCCAAATCGCTCTTCTCTCTTGATGAGAGTTTCAGGGAAAGTGTTTATAAACCTGGGTAGGATTGTTTTCCCTGAAGAAAGCTCTTAGACAAAATGTTGGTTACGTGCTTTGGACAGGTAGAGGGCTAGGAAGTTTTTGACTCTATACTTCCTATTACTTCATTCAATAATTTGAGCTCATCAAATTTCAAAACTTTGTCAGCTGTAATACAGGGCTTCTTCAAAGGTTGGACCGTGTGTGATTTAGGAAAAATACATTAGGATTCCTGAAACTTGTTATCAATCATTATTTGCTGAGTGCCGAGAGTGGGGCAATCCGAAAAATGTCTTATTAAGGAGAAAGATCAAACACTAAATGCATAGAGTTTAACCATATGAGAGTTTGTCAGACATAATGTTTATAAGATGTTTCATTTTAAAAACTGACTTTACTCAGGACTACTGGCAGGAAGTGAATTTCCTGAGAATTAAACTGCATCCTACAGATATGCTACCAAAGCAGAGCATGGGGAAGGGACAGAGGGAGGGTCTGAGGCTACAGCAAACTGAGTCAACAAGTTTTCTGAAAAAAGAGATTAATTAGGAAACACTTCAAGGAAAAAGTTAGATATTGATATCAAAGAGAATTACTTTACTTTTTGTTGGAAAAAATGGGGAAAATGTTGAGGCCCCCCCAAAAATGATTTTTTAAAGTTCTAGGCAAAGGCTCTAGGAATGGGGTAAAGTTGTACAAGAGTAGTCTCAAATGCCCTAGGTGTGTAAGCAGGGGACGGGAACACGGGGAGATATTATTCTAGCTGATTCCTTCATATCAGTGATTCTACAACCTTCTAGAGGTAGAGGAAGAGGGGTCCTACTTAATTTATATTTCTAAAGGTATCTCTCCTTGCCTGAGTCTCAGTGTCTGGATATTTCCCCAGTCTTCACTACAGATCTTGATCCTTTTCTTTCCAAAGCAGTTCTGATCTTGGTTTCACACAAAGAAATAGGGAGGACTGTAAAATATCCATAAAGAACATTTTAGGAAAGATTGGACTTGACAAGACAAACTACAAAGTGGGAAAAAAAAGTATGTATTTTAAATTTCTTTTAATGCCCTTAAAATATTAGTCCATAATCTGCAATAATCTGATTTATCTACCTTAGTGGACAAAATTTCTCTTGAGACCTCAGGTTAGCAAAATAGCCAGACTGAACACTTGCTCACACTAGAAGCTGAGCTTTATTGCCAGCTGCAATCCTTGCTAAGGATGGAGGTATGATACTATATAGACCTGTTCCATAATTCAGAGTTCTCTTTTCATATCACATAGGGTATACTTTCTAGAACCTATTACAGTTCTCTTCATTCTCGTCATAAATGGAACAGCATGTTCTCAGTTTCCAAGTGAATTTTTGCATTTAAATGCATTTGTGGAAAATGAGTGAAAATTTTGTTTTCATTGGTCAAATATTGTTCTAAGAAAGGATTTCAACTAAATTTCAGGTAGAAATGGTTTAAAAAGACAACTATGGTACAATAGTATAAATTTTAAGTTCTGCAATAATAAGGTATCCCTCTGAAAGCATTTAATCTTATGCTCAAAGGAAGCCAGGATCAGAAGTGAACATGGTGACAGTACTAAGTCCTTTTGAAACAGAAGTTCTTAACAAAGGATACAGAGAATCACCTGCAGGACTTTACAATATAAATACCCAGGTACTCTACTCTCTAAAAAAAAAAAAAAATCTGGCATGGTAAGTCTGTGGTGGGCCAAAATATTGCATTTTTAACAAGTATCCCTGGTGATTCTAATGCAAACCATTCCAGGATGCTGATTTACAAGCACTGGCCAGCATGACACAGATAGAGATAATGAGCATGGACTCTGGACCTGTACTGCCTGGGTTTGAATTCTGCCTCTACTGCTTAATCTCTAGCTGTAGGATCTAAACCAAGTTCCTTAATCTCTCTGTGCCTCCGTTTTCTAATCAGTAAAATGGGGACAGTAACAATACCTATTGCATGGATTGTTCATAAAGATTAAACAAGTTAATACTTTAAAGCACTTGGAATAGTGACTTGGCACATAGAAAGCACTATTAGAAGTGTTTGGTAATTCTTTTTTAAACAAAGGATTCAAAAGTTTGAGGTCAGAGAAGTCCCTGAGGAAGTGCAACAGGTAACATGAGCATGGGCATTGACACTGCTGTTTGGGTTTATTCCTTTCCACCTCGTAGTGGAGAGCCACCGTTCCACTGCTGAATAAAGGAAACTGAGGGTGACAGGCACTTACAAACTGATCCAAACTCCTGAGCCTAGGAATGAAAGCACTTTTATAATTTGAGCTGCGGCCTTTGTGTGACAGAAGAGAGACTGGGGCAGTGACTCTGTGTGTGGGGGGTGGGGGGGCAATGGGGACATTTTGCTGTTGTTTAATATTCCCTTTAAAGTAGCTTCAGTAGACTCCATTAAAGAGCTACATTACTTATCAAGTTTTGGAAGTTTGGGATTTGTATTTCTTTTGGATGTGTCACTATGCCAAAATTAGTCTTTTAAAAGTGCAAGCAAAAAAGTCTAGTTTTATTTGAATTACACAGATAAAGGGTCTTTTCCTCTGTGGGGAGACTTCATAATGGTCTTCTGGCAGGGAAGCACCTTTAAAAATCAAGTTAAATCCCAGTACCAAAAAAAAAAGTCACAGGCCTAGTTACTTGAAGAATTTGGGCAGCCACTATCTGTGCAACACATGCCTTTCTCTTCTTCCCTCCACCGATAATGTCTCCTACCCCACCCAATCCCTGGCCTGGCCCAGCCACTCAGCTTCTGCTGTGGCCCAAAGCACTTTTCCCCTAGCCTCAACCCAATTTGCTCTTCTGCAGAGTGGTATTTTTCTCTTTCCCCTCCAAAGGGTCACAGCTACGCCTAATATCCATCCAGGTCTAGCTGAGACTAATCTCATCCCCAGAAATGTGCTCCTACTAGTAGGTTCAGTAGCGTCGCCTCCATTTAGTTTGACCAGGCTGCCATCGTGAATCCCAGGGTAGGTTATAGGGGCCCAGAGATTTGGGAGAGAGGACATTGAAGGGCCTATACTATAAGGTACAAAGCAGGAGAGATCAAAGCCAAGTTTTTAATTTGATACTCTTGATATTTAATATTGGTAAGGCAAGCCATGGATTACATTCCTGAGCTTATTAAATAATTTTCATTTTGGTCATGTGAATTTCAAATTAGTTTCCCTAATCTTTAAGATTTTGTACTTAGTTTTTATAGTACTAGCTGTTGGTTTGGCTATCCAGCATTCCAATAGCTTTTCTATTTGTTGGTATCACTACTGAGTGCATTTTTGTGAGGGAAATATCTCCAACTACAGAAGCCTGGAGCAATGAGACACAGCCTCTCTCCCAGCTCTCCGGCAACTAGAGCATGGACATGTGACCTAAGCTTGGCCAATCACATACTCCTTTTAAGTTCAAAGACTTGGGCATTAGTGAATAAAGACTCAGAGAGATACAGATTATTCATGGCTGTGAAGAGAGTCTGCCACTGGCAGCAGTACTAGCAAGCTGTGGGCTGTTAAGTGGTTGGTGGTCCTAACCCAACTTCTTGAGCTGAGACAATGGCTGTGTTCTTTGCTGTGTGGCCTCCTTTGGTTCCCACCACATTTCAAGCTGAATTCTCCAGCCTTCCATGGAGTCTGTGAACTAAAAAATAGCCTTCCAATAAATTCCTTTTCTGCTTAATGTCTGCAGTTTCTGCTTTAAGTTACAGTAGGTTTCTGTTGTTTACAACCAAGAAACATTACTAGCACAGAACTGTAATTTCATTTCTGACATATTTGATACTGCCAGTTAATGTCTGACCTAATTATTAATTTTAATTAGATTAATCATGGCATTATTTTAGGTCGATAAAATACAATAGAATGAGTCATAAATCAATGGACCTCCTTATTTCCCATTTGATGCCCAAAGTAACGAAAATTGACTCTGTCACTACCATTCTACCGTAACCAGCCTCATAAATATTATATTCTAATTGACAAAGCCACTTGCTTTTATCCAGTCCTCACCCTAGATTTTTCTCTGCAGCATTTGACATGCAACTTTCCCTTGTCAAAATCTCTTAGTTCTCATTCCCCTCCAATGTTTTTGTTGTTGCCTTCTCTTACACCACATCCCACATTAATTACTCGTGCTTCTTACAGATGAATCTTTTTTCTTTTTTTAAGTTTTAAAAAAATTTATTTATTTTTGGCTGCATTGGGTCTTCATTGCTGTGTGCGGGCTTTCTTTTCTTTAGTTGCGGCGAGCAGGGGCTACTCTTTATTGTGGTGCATGGGCTTCTGATTGCAGTGGCTTCTCTTGTTGCAGAGCACAGGCTCTAGGCGCGCAGGCTTCAGTAGTTGTGGCTCGCGGGCTCTAGAGCCCAGGCTCAGTAGCTGTGGCGCACGGGCTTAGCTGCTATGCGGCCTGTGGGATCTTCCCGGACCAAGGCTCGAACCCGTGTCCCCTGCATTGGCAGGCAGATTCTTAACCACTGTGCCACCAGGGAAGCCCCCCAGATGAATCTTTTTTCAATCCATATTGTCACCTGGCATTCTCATCTAGTCCCATGACTTGAAGTATATGTCTGGCTCAAACCTCTCAAAACGTAACTGAAGACCCATATTTACAACTGTTCACTAAACATCTCCACTGGAATATTTGTTAACAGGGTATTTAAACTACAATTTATCTTCCCCCTGTGTTTCCTATTTTAGTTAACTCATCTATTTCTATCTAGTTATCCAAATAGAAACCTAAAATCATCTTGGACTCCTCCATTTTTCTTACTCTCAACACTAAATATGCCCCTCATTCCCAAGCGTAAGTCTGCATTAGCTCCTCTCGTATACCTCTACTCACTCCTTGGTAATCTCATTTAGTCACAGGGTTTTAAATATTATTTATATACTGATGACTCCCAAGTTTACATTTCTAGTCCATCTCACTCCCTTGGCCTTGACTCCTATATACAACTGCCTACTCAAAACATCCCCTTGGACATCTCATGGTTAAGATATCCAAAACTAAGCTCCTGGTAGACCTCTCAAATGTACTTCTCCCATAGTGTTTCCCACTGAGTGGTAAGGCCATTCTTCTAGGGTGCTCAGGTCAAAAATATTGTAGTATGCTTCTCATACTCCACATCCAAGCCATCAGCAAAACCTACTGATTCTACCTTCTAAGTATATCCAGAATCTAACCATCAGTCCAAGCCATCTTCATCCATTGTCTGTATAATTACAATAGCCTCCTAAATGGTCTGCCCACTTCTGCTCTTCCCTCCTTAAAGTCTATTCTCATCACAGCAACCAGAATGATCCTGTTAAAATGTACATCAAAATGCTCCAATGACTTCCAATCTCACAGTAAAATTAAAATAACCTCAATGGCCTTTAGAGATGTATATGTTATGACCCACCTAATTACTTCTCTGACATCATCTTCTATAGTTCTTTTCTTAATTATGCTCCAGCTGCAACAGCCTCCTTTCTTGTTCCTCACAAATGCAAATGTTCTTGCCTCAGGGCCTTTGCACTTGCTGTTCCCCCTGGAATATCCTCTCCTAAAGTATGTGCATGGCATGTACCTTCACCCCCTTCAAATCTTCACTCAAATGTCAACTTCTCAGTCAGGCCTTTCTTGGCTACCCTGGTTAAATTGAACAACACATCCTCACCAAACGCACTCACATCCTTTCCATTCTCTGCTTTACTTTTCTCCCTAACATTTACTGTCTTTATCCTTTATAAGCAAGCTCTACAACAGCTGGCATTTTTATCTGTTTTGTTCATTGATGAATCCCCAGGATCTATTACAGTCTTTCACATGATAGATATCCAAAAATGGTTTATAATATAAATAAGTTAGCTACAGGAGAGTTTTAATAATAGCTTTTTAACTAGCTCTCTGCCTCCAGGAGGCAAGGGCCCCTAAGAACCTTTCAGCAGGTCTGTAAGGTCAAACTATTTTCATAATAATAATAAGACATTATTTGCCTTTTTTCACTCTGTTGAAATCTGAACCAATGGTGAAAACGCAAGGTAAAACTGCTTGGCCTTGGCATGAATCTAGGTGGTAGCACCAAACTATAATAGTAATCATGTATTCTTCACTGCCACATACTCATAGTAAAAATGAATCAATGAATGAATAAGTCGATGAATATAAAAACTTTAAAAGCCAATTCCAATTAAGAATATCCTTGTCGGGCTTCCCTGGTGGCGCAGTGGTTGAGAGTCCGCCTGCTGATGCAGGGGACATGGGTTCGTGCCCCAGTCCGTCCCAAAAAAAAAAAAAAAAAAAAAAAAAAAAAGAATATCCTTGTCAAAGCAGTAAAAATTATTAATACTCTCTGTGATGGGGAAAAAAAACTTAAGTGACTAAGTTGCCAGCTGAACTACACATTTTATTATTTTTTTTTAATATTTATTTATTTGGCTGCACCAGGTCTTTGTTGTGGCACGTGGGATCTTTTTTTTTTTTTTTTGGTTGCAGCATGCGGGTTCTTTTAGTTGCGGCACAGGGGATCTAGTTCCCTGACTAGGGATCGAACTCTGCCCTGGGAGCACGAAGTCTTAACCACTGGACCACCAGGGAAGTCCCATGAACTACACACTTTAACTTGAAATAGTGACTGACGAACTACTGTTACTCAGGCTTGGGTATTCATCAGACGTTTTCGTGAAAGTACGAGAAGCAAGCATGTCACTTCAAAGAAAACAGTTGACAATATGTATTGCAAATGATAAAATTTGAGCTGTCAAGCAAAACTCAGAATTTTGGAAACATAGTATCCACCACCATGAGCATAACTTTCTTGATGTGATTAGTAGTGATATTAATGAATGTGATTTTTAAAATATTGTATAATGAAATATGTTAATATCTGGAAGATATGGATAGTTCAGTGAATATTTTCCAAATGACCGGTGGATGATATTACAAAATCATCCATAGGTAAAAGTTCCGTTCAAAGTATAAGACAGATCGATGGCTTTTAATGTTACAGAGTATACAAGTTACGTTGAAATGATGTCAGATTCCATCTTGAACTAATCTTTTAAGAAATGATCACTTGTTGAGCTTTGATGCTGTATCAAAAAAATAACCCACAATTATCTAAAAAGAGTATTAAAATACTCCTCCCTTTTCCAATTACATAACTGTATTTTCTTCATATATTTCAACCAAAACAACATACTGCAACATACTGAATGCAGAAATACATGAGAATCCTGCCACTTTATTAAATCAGATTAGACATTTGCAGAACTGTAAAACAATGCCACTCTCCTCAGTAAAAAAAAATTTTCCTCTTTAGTATATAAGTATTTTTCATTAAAAATGTTATCTATTTTAAAATATAATTGTTTCATTATTATTTTCAAGTGAATCATTAAATAAATATTTTAAACACTTCTTAGTTTTAATTTCTACTAATGGCTAAATGACATTGAATATTTTTGTGTGTTATTAGCCTTTTTGTATATCTTCTTCGGAGAAATGTCTACTCAAATCCCTTGCCCATTTTAAAATTGAGTTGTCTTTTTATTGTTGAGTTGTAAGATTTCTTTATGTATTCTGGATACAAGTCCCTTATAAGATATATGATTTGCAAATAGTTTCTTTTATTCTGTGAGTTCTCTTTTCTCTTTCTTAATAGTGTCCTTTGAAGCATAAAAGTTTTTACTTTTGAAGAAGTCAAATTTATTTCGTAAAATTTTCTTACTTGTGTTTTTGGTCTCATATCTAATGCAGAGTGGCTATATTATCTTACATTCCCATCAGCAGTGTATGAGTGATCCAATTTCTCCATATCCTTTCCAGCATTTGGTTTTGTCACTGTTTTGATTTTTAGTCAACTGTTAAGGTATAATTAAAGTATCAACTCCATTCTGAACCTTCTGGGACCAATCCTACCCACCCACTTCTCTTTGTGTTTCCATTCTCTACCACCTAGGCCTAGGCAAAATTAACTGCCCCTCATTTGTGTTTCCACAATCCCCCCCTACTAAATCGCTTAACGTATTATAGTTTGTGTTCATATGTCTGCTTCTACTGGGCTGCGTTCCTTCAGGGTAAGATTCATAATGGTGGGCTCCATGGGCTTCCTTAAGTTATGAGACTTTCTACTTAAATATGTAAATACATTTTTCTTGAGAGAGGGAAGACGTCCATGATCAAAAAAGGATGATGAATCACTGCTTTAAAGAGAAAACATCTCTCAATTCCCAGCATCTCAGACTAAAGGTACTCAATAAATATTTTAACATGAATGATGTTGTTTCAGTGAAAAAAATTCCCTCACTCAAAATTGTTTCATATCTTGTAAACAAAGGACTTTCATGCTATAACAACTACTTTATTTACATTGAAACAAAAAGATTCACTTATAGACAAAATGCGCTTAAATGGTTAGATTTCATTTACAGTGAAACAGTGAGAAATCTTTAGTAAAAGCATTTTATAAGAAACTGTATTCTTGCAATTAATGACCATTTCATTTCAGATTATCATTTTCTAACATCCCAGACATGATTTAATAGAAAACTGCTGATTTAATAGATTAAATTGCTCTGGTCAGTTTGTGGTTATTCTATCATCATGGTTATTATTCACTCATATCCTTAGAAAATCTTTTTAATCTTAATCTCTTTCCAACAATTAAATGCACTCTTTTCCCAATACATCTTAAATTCCACCAAAACAAATATTATTCCTGATCTGTATTCTTAATATGATGAGATACACTACTAGGAATAAAAGGAATTTAGGGCTGGTCACTACAAAGATGACTGAGAAGAGATAAGAAGTTTGGAATTTCTGTCCCCACAGCACTAGAGTAAATTGGGCAAATAATAGAAACTCATTAAAACTTAAAAAAAAGTGAATAAGTGAATGGGTGAATCTTTTTTCTTATTGTTACAGGGAGTCAAGTCAATAGAATATGAAGTATACTTATTTTAAGAGACTTATATGTCTAGAGATGCTATAATGTTTCTTTACAAACTTCATTAGTTTTAAAGATGGCAAAAACAAAGCAAAGCAAAACACACATGCATAAAATAGAGAAAGGAGAAAGCTTAGGGCACCAAAATAGACAATATCTTCCTCATCAGAAACAGTAAAATGAGGAATACAACTGGAGAAGATCACACTTATTGGAAATCACTTACTCTCCTCATCAGAGTTCAGCTGTTAAACAGATGCCTCTGAGAAACAGAAGCCATCATTCTAAGATACTGCCCGACACTTACCTATGGAAACACTCAAAACAATGGAACAAGAACCTAAGCTGGAGTTCACTCTCCAGTGCGAGACCTTCACAAGTGCTGATATGAGTAATTAATGGTGAAGCACTAGAGGAAATAAGATGTGCTGAGCCCTTCCCTGGAATGCCAGGTCACACAAAAGAGTGTTCCTCATAATCAGACTCTGAATAGATGGGAGACCTTAGGCAAGATACTATACAAAGATAATGTTCCTTATTCTAGAAGGGTTTTTTGGGTGGGGTCAGGGGGATTTTTTTCTCTCAGTTTTGAATCTTTACTCCCAATAAGTAAATATTTTATTAGGAAATACGTTTATAGATATGCTCTTTAGATCTATCAAATGGTTGTGAGCTCTGACATTCAAAGATTGTAAAAAATCATCTACCAACACAGAACTCAAAAGATGTGTTGAATGACCATCTGAAATGCCTGACTGAAGTATCAGGCAATTACAAAGAGGAGCACTAAACTAAAAAGGAAAATAGAAGCCTAACAATTGGAAAACACATAGGTACTATTTCAAAAAAGCCACCACGGAAAGTGTTTAGGAGGTGAATACCAAATAATAAAGGCAGGAAAAGACATTCAGTTGACTAATCTGACCCTTTTCTTTGTTTCAACATACTCACAATTATTAAGCAAACATACCAAACTGCTGCTTTCTGAAATGCTAAAAAAAAAAAAAAAATCCAAAGCAATCTAAGTTTTTCCTGAAGTTTTTCTATTTCCCAACTTCTGCTATATATGGGACATTCAAAAAGCATATAAATATAGAATACATATTTAAGTAAGAAGGTGATAGACAATAAACTGAAAATCTGGTCCCAATTTCCTTCTCCAACCTTATCTTGTACAGTACTCCCTGAAGTCTAATAAACTCAAAAGATTTCCTTTATTTCCTTTCTTTCCCACCACAGTCTTTCAGGTATACTTAACTTAGCAGTGAGGGTTCTTGTGTCTGTATTGCCCTTGATCTTTATTATTCTGTGCTGGGATTACCTTTCCACCTTACATGACTGAGCTCATACATTTTCTTTTTCTTTGAAGGCTTTACGATCATCTCCCTCCTGACCCACAAATCCCATGTCTCAAGTCTCATGTAGGAGATTTTCTTAAAAGTCTGCTATTACATTCAAAAAGTCAACCAAAATATGACGGAAATTTTATTAGCAAAATCACAGAGTCATAGGGCAGGACGAGACCTCAGAGATCATGCAGCCCATGCCCTCATTTGAAAAAATTGAGGCCTAGCTGGAACTTAAACCAAGCTCTGTCGATAACAATTTTATTCAAATCTACCAACAATCACCACATCAAAATAAATGTTTCTGAAATCACCAAGAAAAATGACGGTGAGACCTCCAAAGTAGAAAATACAATTCACTCATGAAAGGCAATTTATCAAATTGCTAAGGGTGCTGGATTCTGCCCACTACCTAGATAGGTTTCTGGGAAGTCCCTAAATAAAAGGAAATCAATAGCCATCAGCAACTTAACCAACATAATTATCTAACACGTCGTATTTGTCTATAACATAAAATTTCCCCTCTTTCCCTTGTGTACTTCTCATCTTTCTTTGGTGTGTGATCAGGAAGCATATGCTACCTGTAACATAACTCTGAATCATATAATATCAGGGTGTTAAATACACAGGGAAAAAAATTTTTCATCAGAGATAATCTTTATAGCCTCTAACCTATATGAATGACAGATAATTATATGAAAGACAGAACTAGGGATGACTGTAAATAAAGATGAGTATAATTATTTCAATATTATCAATAGGATCCTAAAATGCATTTGCGTGAACAATTCTAACACAGTCACATATTAAAATGTTAGTGTCAAAATAGGTATAGGCAATCTTATGCTAGGAATTATTCTTGTATGTTTTAAGTCACGAGTAGTGGAAACAGTCCTATAAATCTTTGAATCTATTATTTCCACAGCTCCTAGGATATATCTTGTTCATGAAAAGAATTGAGAATTGTTAAATGATTTTCTTTGTTCACAAAGAGGAAATAAATGTGTGGCTATATTGTGGGCAGTCAAAGAATGATCAAAGTACAACTAGATGACAACTTTCAGAATACAAAACTTTTCTAGAAAATAAAATCACTCCAATATAAAATAGTAGGTTAAAATTATAGTATAGTGGTTTTAAACCACCAAACTTCAGGTGAGTATATACCTTAGCTATTTATTTATTTATTTACTTATGATCCAAGAGTAAGTTCAAAATCTAAAAGATAGCTGCTGTCTGCTACGCACATTAGTATTGCCAAAACTATGAACAGAAATCCAATTGATGGATTTCTTAAGTTTACTGGGGGTGGGGGTAGGGAGGAATGTTGGGACTGAAGAATATGCTTGGTCATTCAAGAGTAACTGGCTTTAAAAATTACTTCACATAAATACATTCAAATACTTCATATGTATGGGAAACAGGAAAATCAGTTCTATGACAGTTAAGAATAATGTTTGTTGGTTAACAGGACAGAATAATGTTTGGGTGATTGACACAGTGGTCTCTCTACTGTAATTTTATACTAAAACATCATAACAATGTTACTAAGGTTATACAGCAAAAGTATTGCCAAATGTAAGTTAGTGAATGCATTAATACTAATGGTGAGCCCAAGAACATGTACAGAGTTTCATATACACTTGAACAAAATAACATGTCAGTAAATCCTCAGGATATGTTAATCAATGGGCAGGTACAATTTGATGGTTTAATGAAATAATACTGCTTCTTTAAATTATTGAGAAGAGATCAAGTTTGGGATTAACATATACACACTACTATATATACAATAAATAATCAGCAATGACCTACTGTATGGCAGAGGGAACTCTACTCAATATTCTGTAATAACCTATATGGGAAAAGAATCTGAAAAAGAGTGGATATCTGTATATGTATAACTGAATCACTTTGCTGTACACCTGAAACTAACACAACATTGTATCTCACCTATACTCCAAAATAAAATAAAAATTAAATTAAAAAAATTAGCCATTAATCTGACAGTGTAGTTAAATATTTCAGAACTAATTTCAGAGTAAATCTAATTAGTTTAGAAATTAATTAAGTTTCAATGAGACTAAATAATTAAAGGAATAACTATATCCTACCATTAGTTCATTAAAAGGAACACCAATCTGCCTCTTGTATAAACATATATTTAGAATAGTACTACTGTGAAGTAATACTAAAAGTCTCAAATTTATTTTCTAGGCAGAACTTTTATATTAAACCTTTCTGAATAAATTTAAATAATTTCTGAGGTAGGAATGGAAGAGCTAAAAGAAATATTTTATATTTATTTAATACTTCTTTCTGACTACAATAATTCTTATAGCCTTTGCTATGGGAATTATCAAAGTTTTCATTTTTCAAATGTCATTTTTAATTTTCAAATTTTCTTATGGGGCTAAAGTTCATTAGTTTTACACAAAAGTTTTATAGAATGAGCATGTCTCAGGTAATACATAAATTTATGTACTTGAAAAGCAAAGAATTAGCACATACTAAAAGATTAAGGAGATATTCTTTTTTTTTTTTTTTTTGCGGTACGCGGGCCTCCCACTGCTGTGGACTCTCCCGTTGCGGAGCACAGGCTCCGGACGCGCAGGCTCAGCGGCCATGGCTCACGGGCCCAGCCGCTCCGCGGCATGTGGGATCTTCCCGGACCGGGGCACGAACCCGTGTTCCCTGCATCGGCAGGCGGACTCTCAACCACTGCACCACCAGGGAAGCCCAAGGAGATATTCTTTTAATAAACTACAATTATTTGCTTCCTTTAATCAAGCTATTCTGACTTCATTTGTTGCCATTACTCTTAATTCTTTCTAAAAGTATAAACAGAAATTAGATTCTTAAGTAACATTTAATACTTCCTACCATATGAACTATGTGGTCTTTAGGACTTCTTACAATACAGTGCAATAATGTGGAATTTAAATGCAAAAGATTATATTCAACTTATTGGTTTCTTATTGAAAATATTAACCCTCAGCTCATGAAACTCATAAAAATGGCCTTTTCATTACTCCTCTACAGAATAGCAAGCATATTAGTCTGTCAAATTTCTTTCCCCCAAAAAAAAAAAAAAAAAAAAAAAATTTCTTCAGCTCCAGAAGTACTGGAGTAAGCTATGAAATATATAGATAATGGGGGTTCAATAATTTTGATAATGGGTTCAAAACTTTTGAGCTTGTCTCACAGCATAAAATGCAGAAAAGCAGAAAAAAATGTTCACTGATATTAAAAAAGTAGAAGAATAAGACAGTGATGGTTGAGCTCACTATACTTTTCAAATTGTTTAAAACTTATGAAATAAATTTTAACCAGAATGCTTTGTCTTTATATTTATTAGCAAATAAAACAAAATCTAAGAAAATTCTAATACTTAAGAGAATACTTTTTAAAGTATTTAATAAACTATGTAACTTTTAAGTATTTAAGAAATTAACTTTTTAAATAGAGAAATCTGGAAGGGTAAAGCATTATGTTCATGACCACAGAGAATCAGTTTTGAAGAACAAAATTCTTCACTCTTTGATACACTAGACTTACTTCTCCATAACTCTTGGTTAGAAAAGTAATAAGAGAATTACTGATGCTGTTAAGGGCGTGAGAGAGTTGTTTTCAAATGGGCTTACACAGCATGGGAATTCAGTACACAGGTTTGGAATAACTTGCAGCTGTTGCAGGGTGAATAGGCTTAAGGAAATCACTGGGAATATTGAAGGAGAATTACCAGAAGTACTTTAAAACATTTATATTATTGTGATAAGAAAAAATGTTTAATTAGATGCCTAAAATTGGTCTCTGTTTAATTCTGAATCAAATTTTTAGATGTCTCTCATCGTTACAAATTCCTGGGTATACATCCACAAACATGCTCAATTGTAACAAAGTGGCTCACTTTCTATATGTCTTATGAGAAAACAATTTCCTTTAGTTTGATCCAGTTTTGGTTTAGTTCAATGTAATTCAAAATACGTTATAAATTTACTATATGCAAAACACCATGAGGGATAAAGAGTGAAAGACCCTCACTCTTCTCAAGAAACTTAGAGAAAATAGATATTATATATTATACAAAAATAATACAAAGAAACAGTATTACAGGAATTCAGTGGAATTTTCAGGATTTAATTGAGTGCTCAAATGCTGCTCCCTGAGGAAGAGCCTGATTTTGTCTGTAGGTATTTGTAGGTACCAGAGGTACATTATTCTTTCATCCAGGTAAAAACTGTTAGGAAAGTGTCTCAATCATCAAAATGGTTTCTATTTGGTTTCTAAAGCATATGGAGTCACCCTGAATTAACAATACAGAATATTAGTACTCTAAGCTCTCACTAGAAGTCTGGATAAGAGATATGATATTTAGAAGGTACGCTTAAGGGGCATGCTAGCCAACCACTCCTTTAGGCATTCCAAGTTCCAAGATCAAGCTGAATTCTGAAAAGGCTTGATTCACTTTTACTGAATTGTACATTATGAAAAGATGACAAATCAAGGTCTACGGTTAATGTCCCCACCATATATCACTGTAGGTTTTGGTTCAGCTTCAAGACGTATCGCAATTACTTTAGAAAACTTAGCTCTAGAGCATGCTGTCTAATGCAAATATACTGCAAACCATATATGCAAGCCACATGTAAACTTTCTAGTACACAGTAAAAAGAAATGAGTGAAATTAATTTTAATAATCTATTTTATTGAACCCAATATATCCAAAAATATTATCATGCAACATGTATGTAATCAATGTAAAAATTACTGAGATATTTTACTTTTTCTTCTTCAAGCTCTAAGTCTTCAAACTCTAGTGTTCAGTTTATACTTACAGCACATCTCCATTAGGACAAGTTACATCTGAAGACTAGCGGCTACTGTAGTGAACATAGTGCCGCTCTAGAAGATAAACTTCTTTTGGGAAATGGCCCTTTAAGCCTTTGTCTCCAACAAAAAACTACAGCTCCTACGCTTTCCCCCTTTATTCTGTAGGTTATTAGGGACACAGCCATGACAACTCCACTTAGCAGTTCTTTGGTGGTGAAGAATGAGGGTTGGGGTACTGGGTCAGTAGGATATTTTAAACCCATATATTCAAAAGTGAAATAAACAAAATCGTGTACTAAACTTCTCCCCGTCTATCTCCAAATGCTCTAACAGCACCTCCTTCCAACACAAGTGGCATGGCTGATAGTATAGAATAATGCCTCCTCAGAAGGAGAAGTGGAACTGGAGGTATTGAAACTCCTGAGCTTTGTTTAGTAAGGGTCATTTTTATGACCAAAATAAAGTTAGAGTTAACATATAAATTTAGAGATTGTTTTAGATTTCTTTATATAATCTCTAATTAAGTAAAAATATTACTTTAAGCCCATTCTGGTTTAGAAACATTTCAACTTCTCTTAAATTTCGCAGAATAAAATAATACACCAGTTCATAGGGATATGTTAATTTATGGAATTCTACTGGTTTGCACGTTTTTAGAACTCCCTTTTAACATAATCTCATTAATAAAAAGGAGGTAGTACAATGCAGTGAAAAAAGCACTAGCCTGAAATGGAAGATGATTTGGCTTCTAGACTTTTGTCACACGAGTTGTGTGATGTTATATAATTCTCTGGATCTAAATTTATTCATCTGTAAAATTAATGGGGCAAAAGTACATCCCTCAATCTCAAAAATCTTAATTGGAAATTATATATTTATTCAAGAATTTCAAAATGCTATATTATCTGAAGCAAATGGTATTTCCAATGTAATGCTGTAAAACTTTGTAAGAGTGAGATTAAATAACAAAGCCAAAATAAATGGCCAAGTTGTAAAAGGAACTTAATTCTGATTGCAGGTTTAATTCCTGTCCATTAGCTCCTGCTAGCTTTTCACCAATAAGTAAAAATAACACTTGACATTCTCTATGTGAGAGAGTTCATTAAATTCAGTTTAGTATTGAAATATTTTAAATTTGAGTGACAGGGATCACTAAGCTTCACTGATAAGATTCTGCTAATTGAACTTTAGGAACTTGAAGACTTATCACAATAAAGAAAGCAAAGAAAAAATATATACAAATGTAAAATCATCTAATATTAAATGCCTATTATTGTTGATGAAAAGATAACTCACGAAACTTCTATATTTCTATTCTGCTTCCCATGGATCGTTTCAGTTCGAGGTAGGCAGATACTTAATATGCTAGCAGTACAGTGTTATAATGCAGAGAACAGGGGTGGTCCACCACCTGTTTCTGTAACTGACTGAGTCCTTTGTTTTTTCAAAAAGATCAGGAATTTTTAAAAAATGCCTTGATGTCAGTGCACAATAGCATCTTTCAGAAATGTTTAAATGTTGACAGAGGAAGTAGGATTCCCTCCTACTCATACCAAATCATGTAAGCAGGAACAACTCATCTAATCAGTATAAGACAACGTAATTGCTTTCTTGAACATATTTATAAGGTAATAAAAAAATTTCTGAAGGGGGAGAGGATTAACACTAAATAATAAAATGGCTAATGCCATTATGGAACCTCAACTCAAAAGCAGAGTAAAATCCTAATATAAATATCTAGACATTCTCACCGTCATCTAGGCACATGTCCTCCTTGCTACTTGATCTCTATTTTCCACAGTCTACTCAAAACCCCTGCCCTAGATGAATATGATTCTCACAGTTAGGTAACAGAGCCTTAAGAATCCTTGAAAGACAAAATGAAATGGGGTTTATTGCTATCTGGAGATATCGGCCAAATGAAATTCTAATTAGTAAAACTGGGTTTATATATAAATGCTTATCTTCTACAGATGTATGTATAATCTTTATTGCAATAATATAAAGACATGTATGTATTCTTTAAAATAAATGAAACCCACAAATACGTTTCAACAATTTTGTTAAACTAGTGGGTTATGGATGATTTCTCCCAGTTTTTCAAATTTCTGAGCATTGAGATAGTCCTTCTGAAATTGAAATAACATTTTAAATTGATCGCCTAGTTATCTATTAATGGCTGAGGCCATTTGGTAAGAGTTCTGTAGAAATATGAAAACCTCATAAAGAGTATAAAAAATGTTGCCTCTAACCAAAGAATTTATAAACAATAATTTTAAAAAAGCTCTAAGCTCCAAAGTTTAAGAACTTTAAGATTAAACCTCTTCTATATCATTTATATGGCTTAAGAAAGGTATTTCACTCAGTTCTAAAAACCAGATCTACCAATTTTAGAATTTCCAATCAAATCTGCGTTAGTAGCTTTCATGAATCACAAAAAGAACTTAAAACTAAAATTATTTAATTTAAAATGATTCTTTCAAACCATTTCCTAATAACAAAACATCATTACACACACTCTTTCTCAAACTTTTAAAAAGGAATTAAAAGGGGCTTTAAGTGCTAACAATTAGCAAATGATTCATATTGGATACCATGTTTTGACACCAGTTCCTAAAATAGGTTTGTTATTATAAAAGCTTTTGCAACCATTTGCAAGAAGGGGAAATAATAAATGACTTGATTTTTGCAGAAGTAGGGACTTTATAAAAGCAATCCAGCTCCAATTTTGTTTGACATAGTGTTAGAACAGGGAATAAAATGCAAATACCAGAATTCTTTAACTACAAAGGACATGCATATTTTTTTAGTAAAAGACATGTTTGGGTATTAGAGACAATTTATTTCAATCTGGCATAGGGTTTGACAGCTTAAGAGTATAAGGAACAAGCAAAAGATGATGGTTGTATTACGTATGGAACAGATATTTTAAACCTTAGATGATTAATTAACTATGGTTGAAAAACAAGCAACAATTGGACTTCCCTTACATTGTCCACTACACACTGGCATGCAATTAAATGCCTTCAAATGATACGAACTGATGTAGGATTCCTGGCACTTATCTGAATCAGATTTAATACCTTACAAGGGAAATAAAGAGAACGCTTGAGGAAGAATGTTAAATGCAAACAAAAGTCTTTCTATTAGGCAATATCTTTTGTTGTTTTATAAGGTCCAATTTGAAAGATTCGGGCTTTTCAGAAGTTCAATGAAAGAATAAACTTGTTTTACCGTGGCATCATTTTTTAGAAGTTTACTTTGAAAATAAAGCTTCCACTAAACCAGTTACAAATTTTTCTAATCTATATAGGTCAGAATAGACACATAGTCATATTCATTTTAGTAAGGACAGGCCCAGTTATAAGGTTATAAGTTATACAGATATAACTATAAGTAAAAATTTTTTAAAAGGTGATTGAAACAGAATTTTATCTCTAATTCACTTCACTCACGAAGAAACAGTTGTTTTACTCCTTCAGGTCAAACAGATAAGGAAAATGAAAAAGCAAAAGAAAAGCCAAAAGTCATTAGGCACTTCCTGGGTAGACTGACACCACCTCAGAAAAAACGTAATGGGCATCACTATCCACCTAGAAAAACAAAAAACAACCCACTAGAAATGTGGTGCAGTCAGACTAATAAATATTTGTTTTTTAAAAAAAAGATGCAAAAGAAAACATCTCTGCTTTCATCTTAAACAATTCTTGCTGTTAAATAGGAAATGCTTTCATAGCAGCTTTTAGAGTCAAGTCTATATAATAAAGGTTTGTGCTGGTTTTCACCCTTGACAACCAAAACGCATTGTTGAAACTCCTAAATAGTCTCGTTCAAAAGTGATTTCGTTCATTAAATGGGGAAAGGGGAGAGGGGAGGGATGATTAGGATCAATTAAAAGAGAAGACAAAATAATCATGTTTTGACCCTATCTAAAGCAAGATCTGAAGGTAGTTTCATTTGTAGCAAGAAATATATTCCTACAAAGATATTGCACAAAGGGGAAAAAAAGGTAGAATTATGTAAGTTTCAGTAATAGATTCTGGACTCTGACTTATATAGTTACCTAGTTTCAGAGGGTCTTACATTATGTGGAAAAGAAATTTCAATGGGAAATAACATTCTCATTTCTCACAAAAAATAAATTTAATCCCTCGTAATTTCCCTACCAATAACTCATTTGAGAAATAATTTATTGCATGAAAGTACTACTATAAAAGTACATTAAAAGGTTAAGCTCACAACTTACGTATGTATACAGTCTTGAAAATATTATAAGGATTCAGGGCACAGTTAGTTGAATAGGAAAAAGAGATGAAGCTGTCACTTGTACACAGGGATAATCTCATTCCTATCTACAAAAAGGCTCCCGCTCTCACTTTTTCGAAGTGTGTATTATGTAAGTTCCACGGGTGGTGATTTTGAGTGATGAAGATCCTCAAATAATACTAAAACTGAAAAAAAATGTTTCAATAAATATACTTCAGCTGGCTGAAGTATCTTCATCAACAAAAAAGATAAAATTCTGAACAAAAACCACTATGGAAGAATGATTCATCATATCACATCACAAGAAATTCTCTGATGCAGAAGGTGACTCGGGGTACATTAATTTATCTTACCTGCAAATGAAATTTGGAAATGCTGGACTTGAAATATACCAACAGTATAGATCACTATTGAGAAGATGACAACGGTTTCCCTTCAACCAGGCCTCAAAAGCAGTCAGGAGGAAAAAACCCAGTCACATTTTAGAGTTATTTAGATTTTTTAAATGACCCATACAATTTGAGAGGAAAACTCTTATAAGAGCCTATAAGACATATCTTAAGAGACAAAAGGGGAATGGAGATGAAAATTGGTTGAGAAAAAAATGTGATATAAAGCTTGAAGGACTTGGCAGGGACTTAAGAGATAAATGGATTCATAGAAGAAATTCTAAATTGTGTGTAAAAGGAAAGTAGAAGACACTGAGATGGTAGAAGGTTGTGCAAGGAAGCTGCTTTCACAGATTTCTCTTCATTCTAAGGGAGGTATGGATGACCATTTCTTTAGAACAGTTAAGACCTATTGCTCTTTACATGCTCATTTTTCTTACGCATCAGAGTTGAAAAATATCAAGGGTACGAGTCCAGCTGAGGAGAAGGGAAACTATACACCTGAAAATTAAAGTTCAGATAAGCACACTTAGGCCATCAAAATACGGTAAAACCAAGTTTTATTTCAATCTGCTAAATTGAAAGCATACAATGACCTAAACACATCCCTTTAAACTCCTTTTCTTGCAAAAAAGAAATGATGGTATAAATGGGGAATTTCTGATGTTTGAACAAAGTAACATAGAGTGGAACCTTAGGAAACCTTCATTTAACTTTCTTTGAAACTTTAGGTTTTTTTTATTAACCCCTGAAACTATTCAATGTCACCAATGCCATAAAACAAGAAACCTTGGCCAACATTCATCAACAAAGCTACTTTTAAAAATGGCAGTCCTTTCTCCTTGTCCAACCTTACTACCTTCTACCAGATGGCTTCTTCCCATTCTCTCTTCTGGAAGAAAAATCAAATAAAAATTACACCAAAAGAGGATTCAGTATGAGGATAAGCTATATGAAACTGTCACTAAAGAGTAACGCACACTTCCAGTCGTTTCGTCACCTGTAGAGTCATCAATAACCAGCCTTCTAGCTGCCTGAACAGCTCAGCCAACTCCTGAAGGAAAATGGGGTGGAGAAAGGTCCTCGGTATAGGTTGTTAGTGTTGGTGCTCCAAGGGGTCCTGATATTCTCAACGTTTTTGAGGATTACGTCATGCAAGGTGGCATACTGGTTCCATTCGTGGAGCAGGATCTGGCACACACTCTGGTACTCGTTTTCGTCAACCTCGGCTACAGTGCGGTGATAATCTTCCACCTGGGGGTATTTCACTATCTTGGATACCAACTTGGCCTGGGTGTTGTAATAGGTGGAGAAGCGGCATAGACAGGAGGCCGCTGTGCTCTCCACGGTCCACAGCTGGTCCGCGGTATCTTCCTGGATAGACACTCCAAAGTTGTTGCTGTCCTCCGCCTTTGGGAGGAGCAGCTGCACCCACATCCACAGGGTGTTGCATTTCTCTCTCAGCAGCTCGATCTCGGGTTTTACGTGCTGAATCAGCTCCACCAGATGCTGGTTGCTTCGCAGAAGCTGCCCCTCGCTGCCTGGCATTGCTAGTACTTTGATGAAGGACTGGGTCTGCAGAGGCTGCGGATCCCGGTTGGGGCCATCCCGCGCAGTGTCTGGGGCAGGCACCGAACGTATTCTGGATAGGTCTTGCAGGCAGAGCTCCTGAACCCGACCATCCAGCTCTGACAGCTTCTGAGGGAAGAAGGTGTACACCAGATAGATCCTCGGCCTCCTGGGCAATGCGGGCCCGAAATGAATCTACTTTCCCCTGCACGTCCTGCTCTAGCTTCAGCGGGGAAGCCATGACCTCCAGGGCGTCGAGTGTTGGAGGAGACACGGCCTGAGTTTCTCCCTCCTCCGCAGGCTAGGTTTGCGCTTCTGCCGCCACCACCAACTCCCAACAGACCAAGGCCCTGCCAGGGCGAAAAGACGTCCAGGAGGTCCCTGCGGGCCGGCACGCGGAAAGCGGGAGCCACACGCTGACCACGCCCTCCAGACGGCGCCCTGGCCAAGAGGACGGCAGACAGGCTTCGTGGGACCAGCCTAGGCTTCGAGTGCCTAGCCGCTAGAGCACCGAAGACAACGTGTCGGGGGACCCAGCTGGATCTAGTTATCTGAGCTGCGCCTCCCCTACCTACTGGCCTGGCTGGCGGGAAGCCACTTTCAAGAACATCGTTAAACTTAAGCTGTGAAGACCAGTCAATGACAAGTCGGTGCTCTTTACATAGGAGCTCAAGGAAATCCACAATCCCTGGATCCAGAATACACGATCTCTTTTGAAAGGCGTCTCACAAAATGGGCTCTCCAGAACAAGGCTCACTTCTGGAGAGCCTCAAGTCACACCTTTACACGTAACCTGGGCCTATCCATGCTTTCCCCTTAGAAAGTCAGAAGTGAGTTCACTTCACTATTGTATTTTAATCAAGTTAGTAGACTTCTGAGATCGTCTATGGCTTACTTCATACAATTTTTAGTTTAAATTACATATGTTAAGTTATATGACTCTTCTTAAAATTCATCTTTTGGGGAATAATTAACAATTGAATCTGGACTGTAAATTAAAGTAACACAGTCAAACTTCCTGAATTTCATAAGTGTATGGTTGTTACAGAGGTTATGTCCTTGTTTTTAGGAAGTACACACTACAGTATTAAGGGATAAAGTGACATGATATATTTAATCTATTCTCAGATGGTTCAGAAAAAGTGTGTGTGTGTGTGTGTGTGTGTGTGTGTGTGTGTGTGTGTGTGTGTGTGTGTGTGTGTAGAGAATGAGAATGCTAAATCATGTGGAGAAATGGTACAAATTGATGAATCTGTATAAAGGGTGTATGAGAATTCAGTATTATTCTTCTAACTTCTCTGTAAGTTCAAACTTATTTCAAAATAAAAAATGAAACAACTACCTTTTCCTTAAAAGTTTCCGGAATCATAGAGACAAATTCTGTAAACTTCTAAACTTTCATCCTATTTATTTATATTCATTTTCCTTTCCCTGAAATATTTTCCTTCTGTTCTCTGCAGTACCACAGAGTAAAATCCAAGCCTTTGACTTTTATTCTAAAATTACTAAAGTTTAGTTAAAAAAAGGATTTTTCTAATGATGCTATAGTATGGTTTCAAATGTAATTGTCACCTCAGTCAGACTGTAAACTCCTTCAGGGCAGGGGCCAAGTCTTAATTCAGTTCTTTTGCAGCTGGCATGGAGCAGGTGCTCAATACATGTCTGATGAAATGATCCTGACTTAGTAAGATTTTAGCTAACTATAACTTCACAAAATCTAGAACTGAAAGGAAAAAACAATCAACAAGACAAACATGTTACAGGTTGGGTTCCCCAGCAAGCAGAGAACTTGCTTACAGGAGGTTTATTAGGGAGTCCTCTTAAGATAAACACCTGTGGAAAGAAAGAGACAGAACAGGGAGAAGTTGGACTTCGATGCAATCTCAAGGCCTCAACTGACCCCATGGGGAACCGGGAAATGTCCTTCAGAGCTGTCCTGAGGTGGGGTCAAAGCAGTTCCTGAAGAGGGCTCTTTGGTAGCAAGACTTTTAGCAATTGGGAGATAAAAACTTGAGTTCTGAGGAGGGATCTGGGAAGCTCATCATAGCTTCAACTACACATGTAAGATATTAAGATACCTATACTAACAAACTAGCAATTAAGTTGTTCAGCCCCAGTCAGGAGTTGAAAATTCAAAGATGGTTTCTGCGTTCGGATCAATTCAAGCCTCTCAGGAATGACAAAGAAGACTGTGGTGACAGTAATTATATGTTCAGAGGTGGGGCAGGGGAGATAAAGGCGCGTATGTATGTGAGAGAGGTAATGGGGGATTACTGGTAAGTTGGATCTTAAGATATAAGGGAAGTGGCAGGAAATGAGGCAGGAGAAGTAAGCAAGAACCAGCTCATGGAGGCAGGGCCCTGTTTGCCATGCTTTAGGAACCTGGATTTAATAAAAGCCAATGAAGGACATTTAGGCAGGGAAAAAATACGCACAGATGTATGATTTCAATGGTGGAGGTGAATTTGAAGAAGAAACTAAAGGAAGAGAGACTGTGCCATAATCCAAATGAGAAAGTATGCCTCATTTTAAGTGGTGGTGATGGGGCTGAAAGAGAAGCATCAAGAATATCTTAGGAAAAAAAAAAAGAATATCTTAGAAGTAAAATTAACAGTATGTAGTGATTGTTTTAGATGTGGAGAGATGAGAAAAGGCAGAATTCAATACTACGTAATTTTTGGGGGGGAGCTTAGGTAAATCATTTCTATTTATACTTATATTAAACCTCTCCTAAGAGGTGAATTAGATATACATTTTTACACACACATATTTACATTCAACTTATGGGAATTTAGATAGGGCTATCAAACAGAAAAGAAAAAGCAAATCTTAAAACATGACCACAATTTCCCATATGTTGATTTTCTTCATAACTTTGGCTATAAAAGATTACGATGGCGCCAGCATGGAAATTCCCTTTTATGCTAAAAACATCCTCAGTGGTATATATGGTTTAACAAATGGTTACTCTGTTTTCAAACAGAAAACATTTCTAGTTGCTCTTTTAAAGAAGTAGGAAAGTTTCTTTCTACTTATTATGACAGTGAATAGCCATTTATATGAAATTATTTTCTTTAGTTGTCTAATGATAAATTTAAATCCTTTGGGGATTAAGCTGCTCTTTTTTCTAGTGGGACCTAAGAATTTTATTTTTTCATAATGTTTCCTGTCCTTGTTAATGAGATAGCAGTCGGTAGGAAAGTAACAGCTCCTAATTTTTCTACCCCCATCAACCATCAGCAATCAGTGGTTGTTTTTAAAAATTGTTTAATAAACTTGCATGCCTTGATTTGACCCATGAAATTAACACTGAGTGCTAACAGGTGGAGGAAGGCCAGGGACAGCTGTGTAGAGTATTGTCTTGTTCAGGTCAGTTTCTCCTTTCTCCACAGCCCAGCAGGGTTCATTATGTACTCATGCCAATAACTGACACCCCACTCTTCTTTTAGGAATGCCTACAGATTTATGGATTGGCTTATCCTTTAAATATCCTCCAACTCTGAAACTATGCCCTGTGAAGAAGGGATTCTGTGGTCCTGCATATGGGTTCCATTTACAGAACTATTCTAAGCAACTGTTATGTCAACTATTGGAGATACCTGTAAGCTTGAGATATGGATTGAAATTTAAACATTCAAAATAAGCTGTTTTTCCCACTGATTTCTTTCTATCTATAAAAGTTAGGAGAAATATTATCAATGGTGCTAAATCTAGATAATCTTAAGGCTCTGGTGGATGGTAATATTTATCCCCTTATATTTATAAAATTTTTCATCTCTGGGTTGCAGTGGATCTTATGTTATGTAGACCCCCAAATGAGCAATTTCTAGGGCTGACAAATATATCACGTCCTCTTCCTTCATTCTTCCTCCTAGATTGCTGCACATAAAGGTACAGAAATAAATGATGTGGAGGTATTCACTGCAGTGCCCTTTTGTCAGAATCAGCCTCCACATCTAACACGAGCATGGCTCTAAATGAAGAGGAGTTGGCAATATAGCATTGTGGTTAAAGTTACGAAGTTAGTCATGTTCAAATCCTAGCTTTGCTACTTACTACCCATGTGACCCTGGCTAAGTTATCTAATCTCTCTGTGCTTTATTTTCTTCATCTATAAAATGAGCATTATAATAATATTTATAAAAGTTGTTCTGAGGATTAAATTAGTTAATACATGTAGAGAGTTTAGCACAGTGCCTCAAACATTAATTGCTCAATAAATGTTAGCTATTATTGAAGGAGAGTCTATCAACAGTCCAAAATCTCCCTTCACTCTTTGAAATGGAGTAGAACTGTGTATTCTAGACAAACCAAGATACAATTTTCTTGTTCACTATCTTGTTACTTAGCAGTAGTGACTAATTGTACTACATAGTTGAATATAAGTATCTTTTTTTAATGGCTTGAATTTCTGAGATCATCAGTATTTAGAGGCCATATCACAGAGGGCATAGGTGAAGCAAGCACAAAGTTTTACTGGCGACCTTGGCTGAAAAGTGCATTTCTGAATAGAACCCCTTCTGGCAAAAGCCATGTCTTCATCAAGTTCACATTATTTTATCTTACAAATTACATAATTGGGATAGTTTGGAAACAATGATGTCTACTGTCAAGGGTCCTTAAGGTCACTGATTTTTAACAAAAAACCCACTGATCTCTAGGTCCTGGATTCCCAACTTTTTAAGATGCTTTGGCCAATGACTCTCTACCCAAGTCACTGATAGCTTCCTTGTTTACAAAATCCCTGGATCAATAATGTACTGGATGAACAATGAATCTTCTAGTTCAGCATTTTTCAAATTGAATTCCATCGGTTCCCTGTAATTATTTGTGTCTTCATTTTGATGATTCATTAACTGATGTAAGCATATTCTGGGTCATATTATAACTGACATGCAATTTGGGCCAGCGATTACGTTTTTATGATTATGATAGCACCAAGTACATCTACCTTAACTGATGAGAGAGGAGCCTATTAGGTATGATGATCCTTTATCTCCTTTTCCCAAATAACTGTAAATCAGATAGAACAAAGGTTTTCTTAGTGATTCAAACAGAGAAAACTGGGGCTTCCCTGGTGGCGCAGTGGTTGAGAGTCCGCCTGCCAATGCAGGGGACACGGGTTCATGCCCCGGTCTGGGAAGATCCTACATGCCGCAGAGCGGCTAGGCCCGTGAGCCACGGCTGCTGAGCCTGCGCGTCCGGAGCCTGTGCTCCGCAACAGGAGAGGCCACAACAGTGAGAGGCCTGCATACCGCCAAAAAAAAAAAGAGAAAACTGCGAGGAGAATTAAGTTATCACAGAGAACTCAATAATATGGAAATGTTTAATTAAAAATTGAAAAGACTTGCACCATAAGAGTCAGTATCACCTTCACTTATCAGTAGTGACATAAAAACATGGTCTATTACATAAATTCAAGTTGTTGATTTGATCTTTGTAATATTATTTATATTTAATTTATATAACTTATTTATATTATATAATTATATTATTTTGGTTTTGTATTTGCAAACTAAAAGTAGATGTTTCAAGTTTTGTGTTTATATGTACTTAATAAACATAAGTCAGTGCTGGTGGAGAATTTCTTCCTTTAAAAGTAAAACCCCTCTTATAATGCCTTGTGCAAACAATTCCAGAGCTATCTTCCTGAAATGCGTTTTGGATCATATTTCTATCTTCTATAGTGTAAGGACCAAATTCCTTAAGCATAGTCCACAAGTTCTTTCATGATCTGGATCCTGCCATCTCTTATTTCCCAGAACCTACTCTACATTCCAACAACAGTACTCTCACACGTCCTATGGTTTACATATTCACCTCTCTCTGCGTAAAATGCCCACTGTATCATCTTCCTCCCACTCTCTATCCTACCAATTCATCCTGCTGTAATCAACTCAAGAACTGTTTCTGAAAAAACCTTCCCTGATACCACCTTCTCCCTTCCTAGAAGTTAGTGCTCCTGGCACAAGTTAAATAGCATAATAATATCTACCTCATAAAGCTGTTGAAAGGATTAAATGAAACAACTTACATAAAACAGCTAGGACACTAAATTCTTCATAAATGGTAGTAGTTTTATTTGTATCTCAAAGTATTCTGCATAAATCTCTTTTACAGTTCCTATCACAGTGTTGTCATTTCGGATTTACAAGTCACTTTTCTTTACCATAATAAATTCCTTGAGGACAAGCATTTTAGTTTTTTCATTTTTATATGTTCTTTGGTAGCAGTGTGCCAGGTAACAATAAATGTTCAATGAATATTTACTGAATAAATGAATTAATGAAAGAAACAGGATAAAATTGATCAGATAGGACCTGACTAGCAGAAGAGATGGGACTCTCAAGCAACTTATCTTTTTCTTATTTCCCCTGAAAAGTTGCTAGATCTAACAGCAGTCTTCTGGGCTGAACTCTTTAGGGGTTTACAGGAAAAGTAGGAAATATATTTCTTTTTCTCTCCCATCAACAGTATGCAGAGTTTCACACTCTGCTTTTGACTCTGGTAATATTCTAGAATTCTACCAGTCAAACTATTGCTTAGTTGTGGAAAAGAGCCCTCACTTAAATAACTGGTGTTGGTCTGCAGAACACTAGTTATGCATTACTACATGTTTGTGCAAAATGAACATATCGGGGAGTACCAGAGAGGTACACACACAAGGAATAAGGGTGGTGCTGGCCCTGACTCACACTCCTACTGTTTATTTATAGCTTCTTATTAGTATGGGATTTGTTTTATTTGGCAAAAATACAAGATCTCACTGACTGAGGGAGGAAGATGTAAGAAAATGCCTAAGCATAAAAGTTCTACAGCTGAATAATAATCTGTAATTCAGTGCTGTATCAACAGACTCCCCAGGGGCTGGTGCAAGCTGAAACCACTCCAGAATTACAGATTTCATGAGCTGCAGACATTACTGCTAAAAGTAAAATAGTGATTAACTAAAGATTTTATTCCTCCATAGACCCTTCCATTCATAAATGCTAAATTCACTAGTTGGGGCTAAATTAAGTTAGTATACAAAATATGTACAGTGAGTTTCTAATTTCTCTAAATAATTTTCACCAGCAGAAATAGTCAAAAGTAAATTTCAAAAAAAACAAGCCAAAGAATTTATATGCTTCAGCCTGAAAAAATGTACTTTCTCTGTATTCATTTAAAATCACTGACATTCACAGAAAGACAGACAAGATGAAAAGGCAGAGGGCTATGTACCAGATGAAGGAACAAGATAAAACCCCAGAAAAACAATTAACTGAAGTAGAGATAGGAAACCTTCCAGAAAAAAATTCAGAATAATGACAGTGAAGATGATCCAGGACCTCGGAAAAAGAATGGAGGCAAAGATCGAGAAGATGCAAGAAATGTTTAACAAAGATCTGGAAGAATTAAAGAACAAACAGACAAGAAAAATACAATAACTGAATTGAAAATTACACTAGAAGGAATCAATAGCAGAATAACTGAGGCAGAAGAATGGATAAATGACCTGGAAGACAGAATGGTGGAATTCACTGCCACGGAACAGAATAAAGGAAAAAGAATGAAAAGAAATGAAGACAGCCTAAGAGACCTCTGGGATAACATAACATGCAACAACATCCGCATTATATGGGTCCCAGAAGGAGAAGAGAGAGAGAAAGGACCCGAGAAAATATCTGAAGAGATTACAGTCGAAAACTTCCCTAACATGGGAAAGGAAATAGCCACCCAAGTCCAGGAAGTGCAGAGTCCCTTACAGGATAAACCCAAGGAGAAACACGCCGAGACACATAGTAATCAAACAGACAAAAATTAAAGACAAAGAAAAATTATTGAAAGCAGCAAGAGAAAAATGACAAATAACACAAGGGAACTCACATAAGGTTAACAGCTGATTTCTCAGTGGAAACTCTACAAGACAGAAGGGACTGTCACGATATACTTAAAGTGATGAAAGGGAAGAACCTACAACCAAGATTACACTACCCAGCAAGGATCTCATTCAGATTCAATGGAGAAATCAAAAGCTTTACAGACAAGCAAAAGCTAAGAGAATTCACCAAACCAGCTCTACAACAAATGCAAAAAGAACTTCTCTAAGTGGAAACACAAGAAAAGGACCTACAAAACAAACCAAAAACAATTAAGAAAATGGTAATAGGAACATACATATTGATAATTACCTTAAACGTGAATGGATTAAATGCTCCAAAAGACACATGCCTGCTGAATGGATACAAAAACAAGACCCATATATATGCTATCTACAAGAGACACTTCAGACCTAGGGACACATACAGACTGAAAGTGAGGGGATGGAAAAAGATATTCCATGCAAATGGAAATCAAAAGAAAGCTGGAGTAGCAATACTCATATCAGATAAAATAGACTTTAAAATAAAGAATGTTACAAGAGACAAAGAAAGACACTACATAATGATCAAGGGATCAATCCAAGAAGAAGATATAACAATTGTAAATATACATGCCCCCAACATAGGAGCACCTCAATACATAAGGAAACTGCTAACAGCTATAAAAGAGGAAATCGACGGTAACACACTAATAGTGAGGGACTTTAACACCTCACTTACACCAATGGACAGATCGTCTAAACAGAAAATTATTAATAAGGAAACAGAAGCTTTAAATGAGACAATAGACCAGATAGATTTAATTGGCATTTATAGGACATTCCATCCAAAAACAGCAGATTACACTTTCTTCTCAAGTGCACACGGAACATTCTCCAGGATAGATCACATCTTGGGTCACAAATCAAGCCTCAGTAAATTTAAGAAAACTGAAATCGTATCAAGCATCTTTTCTGACCACAACGCCATGAGATGAATTACATGCAATGAATTACAGGGGAAAAAACGTAAAAAATACAAACACATGGAGGCTAAACAATACATTACTAAATAACCAAGAGATCACTGAAGAAATCAAAGAGGAAATCAAAAAAGACCTAGACATAAATGATAATGAAAACACGACGATCCAAAACCTATGGGATGCAGCAAAAGCACTTCTAAGAAGGAAGTTCATATATACAAGCCTACCTCAAGAAACAAGAAAAATCTCAAATAAACAATCTAACCTTACACCTAAAGGAACTAGAGAAAGAAGAACAAACAAAGCCCAAAGTTAGCAGAAGGAAAGAAATCATAAAGATCAGAGCAGGAAGAAATGAAATAGAAACAAAGAAACGAAAGCTAAGATCAATAAAACTAAAAGCTGGTTCTTTGAGAAGATAAACAAAGTTGATTATGAGGCCACCATCACCCTGATACCAAAACCAGACAAAGATACTACAAAAAAATAAAACTACAGACCAATATCACTGATGAATATAGATGCAAAAATCCTCAACAAAATACTAGCAGACAGAATCCAACAACACATTAAAAGGATCGTGTACCAAGATCAAGTGGGATTTATCACAGGGATGCAAGGATTCTTCAATATATGCAAATCAATCAATGTGATACACCATATTAACAAACTGAAGAATAAAAACCAAAAGATCATCTCAATACATGCAGAAAAAGCTCTTGACAAAATTCAACACCCATTTATAATAAAAGCTCTCTAGAAAGTGGGCACAGAGGGAACCTACCTCAACATAATAAAGGCCATATACAACAAACCCACAGCAAACATCATTCTCAATGGTGAAAAACTGAAAGCATTTCCACTAAGATCAGGAACAAGACAAGGATGTCCACTCTCACCACTATTATTCAACATAGTTTTGGAAGTCCTAGCCATGGCAATCAGAGAAGAAAAAGAAATAAAAGGAATACAAATTGGAAAGAAGTAAAACTGTCACTGTTTGCAGATGACATGATACTAAACATAGACAATCCTAACTGGATTCATCTCCAAAATATATAAACAGCCATGCAGCTCAATATTAAAAAAACAAACAACCAAATGCAAAAATGGGCAGAAGACCTAAATAGGCATTTCTCCAAAGAAGGCTTACTGATGGCCAAGAAGCACATGAAAAGCTGCTCAACATCACTAACTATTAGAGAAATGCAAATCAAAACTACAATGAGGTATCACCTCACACCAGTCAGAATGGCCATCACCAGAAAATCTAGAAACAACAAATGCTGGAGAGGGTGTGGAGAAAAGGGAGCCCTCTTGCACTGTTGGTGGGAATGTAAATTGATACAGCCACTATGGAGAACAGTATGGAGGTTCCTTAAAAAACTAAAAATAGAATTACCATATGACCCAGCAATCCCACTATTTGGCATATACGAGAGAAAACCATAATGCAAAAAGACACATGCACCCCAATGTTCACTGAAGCACTATTTACAATAGTCAGGTCATGCAGGCAACCTAAATGCCCACTGACAGACAAATGGATAAAGAAGATGTGGTATATATATACAATGGAACATTACTCAGCCATAAAAGGGAACGAAACTCGGTCATTTGTAGAGACGTGGATGAATCCAGAGACTGTCATACAGAGTGAAGTAAGTCAGAAAAACAAATATCATGTATTAACGCATATACATGGTACCTAGAAAAATGGTACAGATGAACCGGTCTGCAGGGCAGAGATTGAAACACAGATGTAGAGAACAAACGTATGGACACCAAGGGTGGAAAGCGGCACAGGGGTGGGGGTGGGGGGTGTGATGAATTGGGAGATTGGGACTGACATGTATACACTGATGTGTATAAAATGGATGACTAATAAGAACCTGCTGTATAAAAAATAATTAAATTTTAAAAAATAAAATTACTCTCTGTCCTCTCATTTTGAGTTTCCTTCTTAGCCCTTATCACAAACTGATATTCTATTACATATTTATTTGTATATTTGTTGTGTCCATCTTTAGAACATAAAAGCAAGGGCTTTTTTGTTTTGTTTATTGGATTTTTTGCAGTGAGGATAGCCTGAAACATAATGGCTACTCAATAAATATTTTGTTGGATGAATGACAGCAAAATTGTTTAAATCTCTTGATTAAATAATAATTCTTTGAGGATAACTGCATTTGGAAAAACTTTTTTTTAAATTATAAACATAAAGCAATTATTCAAATAGACACAACTTAGCAAGAATAAAGTTTTTTGAATAATAAAATCAATCCTTAAAAGCTTGAAGAAAAAACCTTTTATATTATGAAGATATCTCATATTTATGTTTTCTCTCAAAGAGCAATAAAAGAGATGTTACGTGTTTAAAAACAATTTGGATTTTGCTATTTATCACTTACATTCACCTTCTTAAAATATAAGTGTTTCAAAATGAAATTGAGATTCACATTTTGATAGATAGAAATTATGCCTCTTTATCTTTCTATTTTCAACTAATGCCAACTATACCAAATTGCAGTAAAATCAAAAAAATACAGATAAAAGCAACTGAGTCTGGACTTGTTTTGGTTCTAATAAGTATTTTGCTTAAGGAGATACTGTATTCTCCTGAATCTAAGCTGAACACACAGTTGGTAAAATAATCCTAGGAGGACAATAGTTTTCAGAAAAATCAGCAATCATATATGCACAGAAATTAGGTTGACCACTTCTTTTTGTATGGTATAATAATACATACTTACATATTTTACTTAAAAAAATAAGATAAACTGTATAGCTAAAAAGCTGACCCCAAAGCCTCAGTCTTAAGTGAAGCTGTTTCATCAGAATAGACTTGAACTATTTTATAATCTGAATTCAAATTATTTTATCATTAATTTTTGATCTACTTAATAGCCTATGAACTTCCATTATATATAAAAATGTCAGGTAACAGACTTCATCTAAAAATGAGCAGCAGAATTGGAAGCTTGTACAATAACATTAATAATACTAAAACTATGCTGATGTAACTGTTTTAAAATCTGTGATTTTGTGTATGTTATTAATACTTATAGGAAAACAAGACTAGTTTTATGCTACAAATATATAATGTTTATTACATCTTCTGGATGACCTATCATATATACAATGTATCAGTCAAATGGCTCCTATCTGATATCAATATGGAAAGGTTAAAGACTATAGTTTCTTTTCAGTTATCAGCCGATGTCACTAAATCCATCAAAATGAATGTGACATACTCAATTTGAATAAACCCTAAAAACAGCTGATAACCTGGTGTCTTCTGTTACTTAGTTTTCTGTCTGTAATCTAAGTATCTAGTTTCTATAGACATCACATGAAATGAACACTGAAATAGAGTCAATTCAGGAAATCACTCTAAAATCACTTTTTTAAAGGCTACTGTAAGAGGTTATAGACTACTGAGGGAGATTCTGGCTATCCTTCTGTTTGGAAGAGCGCTTCCTTTCAAATTTATGATTCCCTTTACCCCAAAAAAGGATAAAGGGCAGGTCTAAATTATATAAATAAAGCCTTCATAAACCTAATCAGATAATGGATAGTAATATAAAAGTCACTTGTAGGGCTTCCCTGGTGGCGCAGTGGTTGAGAGTCCGTCTGCCGATGCAGGGGACATTAGGCGACCCCAAAAAAAAAAAAAAAAAAAAAAAAAAAGTCACTTGTAAAATCTTGCAGATTTCATACTCTTTCCAAATGTGCTAATTTTCTGTCTGTTGATGGATGATAATGGTGTTAAAATGCATCTTTATGGGGAGTTCGGGCTGGGGTGTGATCATGGATGATTGTGCTGTATCTAATGAAAAACAAACTCTTTCCCCTTGTCCTATCCATTTATGGACTCTTCAAACTGTAGCCATAGACTTCAAAAGGTCAGTTCCCTGATGACAGAGAAACAGACATATATTGAACACCTACTATGTGTTAAGTACTGTTCTAGTACCTGATTTATTATTTTATTATTCTGTTTAAATTTCTTAACCTATGAAGAGATAATTATTAATATTACTGTATTAGAGATAAGACACCGAGGCTCTGAAAAGTATTTCCCTCAAGTCTTTGAGTTTGTAAGCAATAGAACGATGCTGGTTGAAATCCAACTTCATTTGACTCCAGAGCCTATGCTACATGATTGCCTAAAAAAAAAGAAAAAAAAGAGGCTGTCTCAGCACCTCCAAAGTTATTTTCTCCACTAAACTAAAAGGTAATGACTCATAGCAGAGTGGAAAACCTTTTTCTTATTTCTGAATAAGGCTGCACAATGCTACAGGATAAACTATCTATACTCTCTGTCATTTTTCTATTCTTTAAGCCAATGCCTAAACTATGTGTATGTCATGTGTATGTAGGAATGTGTATACACACACATTCATACATACATAACATATATATTTTTAAAAGTTTAATTCTAGGGTCTAATGCTGTAGCTCTATTTTACTAAAAAAAAGGGGGAAACACTAGTAGATTAGACAAAATGTAGCAGACAGTTCTTTTAAAAACTTTCTAGTTAGTTCCTCTTTCACTTACTTTTCTGTGTATTTCTTAGCACTGTGATCTGTATAGGCCCATGTTATGTGTTTATTTCGTCTGGTCTCTAGAACCTTGGTTTGGCAATATCTTCTGCTACCCATTACTCTTTTGCTGTAATTATCTACAGTATATGTTATGTTTCCAAAAGAATATATAAATAACAATTCATTGGTTAAGTATAAAGATGGGAAATTTGAGGTTGAAGGAGTTCAATCACAGGATACTGTTTTAAGAAGTTCCAGCAAAATGTACAACATGAAAGTTTCAAGGATAACACAAGAAAACTGACAGCCTACCCTTTTAAGCTTGGCTTTGCTTTAACTCTATTATAAGCTACTGGACACAAGGAAAGAAGATTGTTTTCTATTTATTTAGTTTTGTATCTATGAGATGATGGATATTCAATAAACTTATTATGATAATATTTCATGATGTGTGTAAGTCAAATCATTATGCTGTACACCTTATATGGTGCTGTATGTCGATTATATCTCAATAAAACCAGAAGAAAAAAAGCTACTGCATGAAAACACAGCACTGAATATTATACAATACTGGATATCCATATGCAAAAAATGAACTTTGATCCATCCCTGCACCATATACAAAAATTAACTTAAAATGGATTATAGACCTACATGTAAAACCTAAAACTACAAAACTTTTAGAAGACAACATGAGAAAATCTTTGTGACCTTAGGTTAAAAACATGATCCATAAAAGAAAAAGATGATAGACTGGACTTCATCAAAATTAAGATTTCTACTCTTTTAAAAACACTTATAAGAAATTGAAAAGAAAGCAACAGACTGGGAGAAAATATACCCAAATCATGTAACTGACAAAGGACCTGTATCTAGAATATTTAGGAACTCTCAAATCAATTATAAGAAAACAATTACAACCCAATTAAAAATGGGCAAAAGATCTGAACAGACACTTCACTAAAGAAGATATATGGATGGCAAATAAGCACATGAAACGATGGTTAAAATTATTTGTCATTAGGGAAATGCAAATTAAAACCTGAGATACCACTACATACCTATTAAAATAGCTAAAATCAAAAAGACTGGCCATATCTAGTGTCAGTGAGGATATAGAGGAATTGGAACACTCATATACTGCTGGTGAAAATGGTACAACCACTTTGGAAAACATACCTACCATATAACCCGGCCGCTCTACTCCTAGGTATTTCCACAAGAGAAATGAGAGCATATGTCTCTACAGAGACTTGTACACCAATATTCATAGTAGCCTTATCTATAAACTCATGCTGGTCAAAGGGTACAAGTTTCCAGTTGTAAGATGAATAAATTCTGGGGATCTAAGATACAGCAATGGTAACTACAGTTAACAATTATGTGTATTAGTCAAAAATGCAAGGTGAATGGATAAACAAATTGTTATACCCCTACAACAGAATAGAGGATTGAACTACTAATAAAGCAACAATGTAGATGATTTTCAAAATAATTATGCTGGAAGAAAGAAACATATAATGTATGATTTCTTCATATAAAATTGTTTTAAATGTAAACTAATTTATAGTATCAGAAAGAAGATCAGTGGTTGTCTATGACAGGGGAGAGAATGGGTGGGAAGAAATTACAAAAGGGCAAGGGGAAATTTAAAACTTTCAGGAATGATGGGCATGCTGATTATCTTGACCATGGTGATGACTTCACAGAGATATACATTTGTCAAAACTTATAAAATGGGCAATTAAATATGTGCAGTTTCTTAAATGTCAGTTATACCTCATTAAAGCTTTTTTTTTTTTTTAAACAACAGCAATGACTAATGCACCATGGAAAACAGTATGGAGGTTCCTCAAAAAATTAAAGATAGAACTACCATATGATGGAACAATCCTACTTCTGGGTGTATATCTGAAAAAAACGAAATCAATATCTTGAAGAGATATCTGCACCCCAGTGTTCACTGCAGCATTATTCACAATAGCTAAGACATGGAAACAACCTAAGTGTCTACTGATGAATGAATGGAAAAAGAAAATGTGATACACACACACAAGTGGAATATTATACAATAAAAAGGACATCCTACTATGGAGAACAGTATGGAAGTTCCTTAAAAAACTAAAAATATAGTTACTATGTGATCCAGCAATCCCACTCCTGGGCATATATCCAGAAAAGACAAAAACTCTAATTTGAAAAAGTATCTGCAACCCATGTTCATAGCAGCACTATTTACAATAGCAAGACATGGAAATGTCCATCGACAGTGAATGGATAAAGAAGATGTGGTATATATATGCAATGGAATATTACTCAGCCATAAAAAGAAATAATGCCATTTGCAGCAACACGGATGGACCCAGAGATTATCATACTAAGTGAATTCAGACAGAGAAAGACAATACTGTATAATCGCACTTATATGTGGAATCTAAAAAAGCTGAAACAGAATAGAATGTTACTCATAGAAACAGAGTAGAATGGTGGTTGCCAGGGGCTGAGGGGTGGGGGAAATGGGGAGATGTTGGTCAAAGGGTACAAATTTCCAGTTATAAGGTGAATAAGTTCTAGAGATCTAATATACAGCATGGTGACTGTGGTTAACAATACTGTATTATATACTTGAAAGTTGCTGAGAGAGTAGATCTTAAATGTTCTCACTACAAAACAAAAAGGCAATTATGTGAGGTGATGGATGTGTTAACTAACCTTATTGTGGTAATCATCTTACGATATATATGTGCATCTAATCATTATGTTATATACCTTAAACTTACGCAATGTTATATATCAATTATATGTCAATAAAGCGGGGGGAGGGTGGAGAATGCTAATCTTCACCTTAAAAAATGGCATTACGTGATATACAAGATCTCACTATCAACTTTAATTACAAACTATGTTAAAGAATATGTCTTTGCTTCATATAGCAGAAAATTAAATTCAAACCAGTCACAAGGTTTTATTCTTATTTTAAGAGAATTAGAGTTTCCAAGTGGTATGGTTCCCTGATTGCTAATAAGGGTAACTCCTCAGAAGGCCGGAAGGCAGAAATCCAAGTTAAATGCTAAATGTTCAAATATTCCTGATTACAGCAGCATAAAATTAGTTAGAAAATGATAAAAAGAACATGCCAAATAAAAACAAAACAGTGTTATTAGGTTGCATCTACAAATTCTTGTAATTTTCTAGCTTCCAACAGCTGGAAGTAAAGAAAGGTGTGAGGGGCAAGAAGAGGGAGAAAGAAGAGAAGGATGGTCCTTTTTCTCACATTTCAAAGTGTTAATGAGGTGCCTGATGATGTTAGCAGAAAGGAAACAAGCTACTGCATCAAGATGTAATAATATAGTTGTGACTATCACACCGTCTAGAATATTCTTGTTACCATGAGCTATGATGTTAATAGTTTTAGGTAAGGTATCTCAGAGCAGTCAGGTCTCAGCTGTTAAGTCTCCAGGAGGAGTTCCCTCTACAGGACTGTACTGTAATTATTTGTCTTTCATTCTTCAGATTATAAACTCCTTGAGTGCAAGGGCTGTGTCTTATTAATCAACTGTAACCCCACACCTAGCACCTTCTTGCAGAGATTTCACTTATCTCATACTGCAAATTGGCACCCCACCATGGCCTGGCAATCCGACTGTTTCTCTGGTAGGCACACAATCCATTAGTTATGACGACAATTTCACACCTGCTCCTCTCTCCTCAAATCCCCTATCCCTCCTCCAACAGACTCACCTGCAGCTGATCACATTGTACTTCAGTGGGAAACAAGAAGCCATGAGAGATGTCTTATCTTCCTGGAACCAAACGTCCTACCTATAAACTGGCCTAGCCTCTACCACAAGAGAAGAAAGGTCTCACCTTCTAGTGCAAAGGGTAGTCTTTCTACTTTTGATATGAATTCCACCCTTCTGCCCCTCCTCAAGGACTTCATCACTTCTCCTACTTAACACTGCTCTCTTCCTATCCACTGGTTCATTCCTTTAAAATTTTAAATTGTTATCTTGGGATTAAAAAAACAATTATCTTTTCTCTGTTCCCTTTGTCAACTAAAAAGAAAAAAAAATGCCCAACCTAAAAGTGGAGAATTACGTTTTATTTGGCGGACAAAACTGAGGACTTAAGATAGCTCTAAGACACTGCTCCAAAGAGGTAAGGGAAGAGCCAGGATATACAGGAGTTTCTGCTGCAAAGATCAGGTGGTTGGAACTTCAAAAGACTACTGCGAATTAAAGAAAACCAGATATCTCAAGTTAAGAAATTTAGCGCTTTTCTATGTAAGGGAAGATTCAAGAGTCTGGGCTCACTGAAATCACTCCTTTGATATGCACTGCACCCTAGCCATCCAGGGCCAGTATCCTGTGCTTTCCCATCCTGAGTTCCCTCAAGGCTCAAGGTTGGGGCGGGGGGGCCATAGTGACTTGACGGCTGCAACATCTTTTATTTACTGATATGGTGGACAACAAATTTCGTTCATACCTTGTATAGGCAGTTCTCAAAATAGTTATGCTGTCCTCATTTCCTTACCACCTAATCCATCCTTAATCTCACTTTCACTTCCATCTCATCACTAAAGGGCTCTTGTGAAGGATACCAATGACTTTCATGTTGACACATCCAGGAGATACTTACCTTGACCTTACCTGACCTTTCAGCAGTATTCAAATCAAGTGCTCATTCCCTCTTGAAACCATCCTCTCTTGGCTTTCCTGGCTTTCCTCCAACTTTGCTGGTTGCTCTGTTTCGGTTTCCTTTGCAGGCTATCCTTCTCTAATGGAATCTCTAATTCAATCCTGGGCCCTCTTCTCCCTCTACACTCTCTTCGTAGATGAAATTCACACAGATATTTCAAAATTAAATGTTTCCAAAAAGAACTCAATATTCATATGAAAATATATTATCCTGCCCTACACCAAATCGTTCTCATCTCAGTAAATGGTAGCACTATCTACCCAATTACCCAAGCCAAAAATCTGAACATCTCCAATTCCCACTAAATCTATCTGCAAAATGTATTTAGAACCCATTCATCACTCCATTGCCATCATCATATCACCTGGACTACTGAAAAAGCCTTCTAATTGCTCTCTTTGCTTCTACCATGTCTCCTTCGAATCCTCGGCCCAGACAGCAACTAAAGCCGTCCTACAAACTAAATCATTCATGTCATTCAGTTGCTTAAATCCCTTAATTGGCCCTCAGAATAAAATTGAAACTCCTTACCATAGCTCACAGTCCTTGCGTGATACGGCCCCTTCCAGTCTCTCCAATCCCATTTTCATAACTCAGCCTCACCACCCAAACCAATGATTAAGTCTTCTGGAGAGGAGTTTCAAGATGGCAGAAGAGTAAGACGCGGAGATAACCTTCCTCCCCACAAATACATCTACGCGTGGAACAACACCTACAGAACACCTACTGAAGGCTGTCAGAAGAACTCAGACCTCCCAAAAGGCAAAAAACTCCCCACGTACCTGGGTAGGGCAAAAGAAAAAACAGAGACAAAAGAATAGGGACGGGACCTGCACCAGTGGGAGGGAGCTGTGAAGGAGGAAAGGTTTCTACACACTAGGAGCCCCTTTGTGGGCGGAGACTGCGGGTGGCGGAGCGGGGGAGCTTCGGGGCCGCGGAGGAGAGCGCAGACACAGGGGTGCGGAGGGCAGGGGTGCGGAGGGCAAAGCGGAGAAATTCCCGCACAGAGTATCAGGGTCGACCGGCACTCACCAGCCCGAGAGGCTTGTCTGCTCACACGCCGGAACAGGTGGGGGCTGGGAGTTGAGGTTCGGGCTTTGGAGGTCAGACCCCAGGAAGAGGACTGGGATTGGCTGCGCGAACACAACCTGCTGGGGGTTAGTGCACCACGGCTAGCCAGGAGGGAGTCCGGCAAAAGGTCTGGAGCTGCCAAAGAGGCAAAAGACTTTTTCTTGCCTCTTTGTTTCCTGGTGCGCGAGGAAAGGGGATTAAGAGCGCAGCCTAAACGAGCTCCAGAGACAGGTGCGAGCCGAGGCTCTCAGCGCGGACCCCAGACATGGGCGTGAAACGCTAAGGCTGCTGCTGCAGCTACCAAGAAGCAAGCACAGGTCACTATCCACACCTCCCCTCGCGGGACCCTGTGCAGCCCCCCCACTGCCAGGGTCCCGTGATGCAGGGACAACTTTCCCGGGAGAACAGACAGCGCGCCTCAGTCTGTTGCAACGTCACACCGACCTCTTCAGCTGAAGGCTCGCCCCGCATTCCGTACCCCTCCCTCCCCCCAGCCTGAGTGGGCCAGAGAACCCTAATCACCTGCTCCTTTAACCCTGCCTCTCTGGGTGGGAACAGATGCCCTCAGGCGGCCTACATGCAGAGGCGGGGCCAATCCAAAACTGAACCCCAGGAGCTGTGCAAACAAGAGAAAGGGAAATCTCTCCCAGCAGCCTCAGGAACAGCAGATTAAATCTCCACAATCAACCTGATGTACCCTGCAACTGTGGAATACCGGAAGAGACAACGAATCATCCCAAATTGAGGCGGTGGACTTCAGGAGCAACGATTTATATTTTTTTCCCCTTTTTCTCTTTTTCCGTGTGGATGACAGGGTCTCGGTGCTCCGACCGGGTGTAAGGCCTGTTTCACTGAGGTGGGAGAGCCGACTTCAGGACACAGGTCCACCACAGACCTCCCAGCTCCATGTAATATCAAACAGCGAATATCTCCCAGAAATCTACATCTCAACACCAAGACCCAGCTCCACTCAACGACCAGCAAGCTCCAGTGCTGGACACCCTATGCCAAACAACTAGCAAGACAGGAACACAACCCCACCCATTAGCAGAGAGGCTGCCTAAAATCATAATAAGGTCACAGACACCCCAAAACACACCACCAGACACAGACTTGCCCACCAGAAAGACAAGATCCAGCCTCATCCACCAGAACACAGGCACTAGTCCCTTCCACCAAGAAGCCTAAACAACCCAATGAACCAACCTTAGCCACTGGGGGCAGACACCAAAAACAACGGGAACTACGAACCTGCAGGCTGCGAAAAGGAGACCCCAAACACAGTAAGATAAGCAAAATGGGAAGACAGAGAAACACACAGCAGATGAAGGAGCAAGGTAAAAACCCACCAGACCAAACAAATGAAGAGGAAATAGGCAGTCTACCAAAAAAAGAAT
>NW_020173773.1:304086-340771 GCF_003031525.2 Neophocaena asiaeorientalis asiaeorientalis | reverse complement strand
TAGATATCAATTACAAGAAAAAATCTGTAAAAAATACAAACACATGGAGGCTAAGCAATACACTACTTAATAACCAAGAGATCACTGAAGGAATCAAAGGGGAAATCAAAAAATACCTAGAAACACATCACAGTGAAAACACAATGACCCAAAACCTATGGGATACAGCAAAAGCAATTCTAAGATGGACGTTTACAGCAATACAATCCTACCTGAAGAAACAAGTCACCATCACCCTGATACCAAAACCAGACAAAGATGTCACAAAAAAAGAAAACTACAGGCCAATATCACGGATGAACATAGATGCAAAAATCCTCATCAAAATACTAGCATAGAGAATCCAACAGCACATTAAAAGGATCATACACCATGAACAAGTGGGGTTTATCCCAGGAATGCAAGGATTCTTTAATATATGCAAATCAATCAATGTGGTACACCATATTAACAAATTGAAGGAGAAAAACCATATGATCATCTCAATACATGCAAAAAAAAGCTTATGACAAAATTCAATACCCATTTATGATAAAAACCCTCCAGAAAGTAGGCATAGAGGGAACTTACCTCAACATAATAAAGGCCATATATGACAAACCCACAGCCAACATCATCCTCAGTGGTGAAAAACTGAAACCATTTCCACTAAGATCGGGAATAAGATAAGGTTGCCCACTCTCACCACTATTATTCAACATAGTTTTGGAAGTTTTAGCCATAGCAAACAGAGAAGAAAAAGAAAAGTAAACCAAATTGGAAAAGAATAAGTAAAGCTGTCACTGTTTGCAGATGACATGATACTATACATAGAGAATCCTAAAGATGTTACCAGAAAACTACTAGAGCTAATCAATGAATTTGGTAAAGCAGCAGGATACAAAATTAATGCACAGAAATCTCTTGTATTCCTATACACTAATGATGAAAAATCTGAAAGTAAAATTAAAGAAACACTTCCATTTACCACTGCAACAGAAAGAATAAAATACCTAGGAATAAACCTACCTTAGGAGACAAAACACCTGTATGCAGAAAACTATAAGACACTGATGAAAGAAATTAAAGATGATACAAATAGATGGAGAGATATACCATGTTCTTGGATTGGAAGAATCAACATTGTGAAAATGACTCTACTATCCGAAGCAATCTACAGATTCAGTGCAATCCCTATCAAACTACCAATGGCATTTTTCACAGAACTAGAACAAAAACTTTCACAATTTGTATGGAGACACAAAAGACCCTGAATAGCCAAAGCAATCTTGAGAAAGATAAACAGAAATGGAGGAATTAGGCTCCCAGACTTCAGACTATACTACAAAGCTACACTAATCAAGAGAGTATGGTACTGGCACAAAAACAGAAATATAGATCAATGGAACAGGATAGAAAGCCCAGAGATAAACCCACGCACATATGATCACCTTATTTTTTATAAAGGAGGCAAGAATATACAATGGAGAAAAGACAGCCTCTTCAATAAGTGGTGCTGGGAAAACTGGACAGGTACATGTAAAAGTATGAGATTAGATCACTCCCTAACACCATACACAAAAATAAGCTCAAAATGGATTAAAGACCTAAATGTAAGGCCAGAAACTATCAAACTCTTAGAGGAAAACATAGGCAGAACACTCTATGACATAAATCACAGCAAGATCCTTCTTGACCCACCTCCCAAAGAAATGGAAATACAAAAAAAAAATTAACAAATGGGACCTAGTGAAACTTAAAAGCTTTTGCACAGCAAAGGAAACCATAAACAAGACCAAAAGACAACCCTCAGAATAGGAGAAAATATTTGCAAATGAAGCAACTGACAAAGGATTAATCACCACAATTTACAAGCAGCTCATTCAGGTGGGTATATATGTATACGTATAACTGATTCACTTTGTTATAAAGCAGAAACTAACACACTATTGTTAAGCAATTATACTCCAATAAAGATGTTAAAAAAATAAGTAAATAAATAAATAACTTAAAAAAAAGAGTCTTCTGCCACATTGGTTTTCTTACAATACCTCAAATAACGCTTTATTCTATGAGGCCACCATTACCCTGATACCAAAACAAGACAAAGACAGTATAAAAAAAGAAAATTATAGGCCAATATCTCTTTGATGAATATAGATGCAAAAATCCTCAACAAAATATTAACAAGACAAATCCAAAAATACATTTAAAAGATCAGACACCAAGATCAAGTGGGATTCATTACAGGGTCACAAGGATGGTTCAACATTCACAAATCAATCAATGTGTTACACCACATTAACAAAAGGAAGAAAATTCACATGATCATCTCAACAGATGCATTTTTTTGAGAAAATTCAGCATCCATTAATGATAAAAACTCTCCAAAAAGTAGGTATAGAAGGAATACATCTCAACATAATAAAGGGCATTTATGACAAACCAACAGCCAATATCACACTCGATTGTAAAAAGCTGAAAGCCAGGAATTCCCTGGTGGTTCAGTGGTTAGGACTCTGTTCTTCCACTGCAGGAGGGCAGGAACAAGACAAGGATGTCCACTCTCACCACTTCTACTTAACATAGGGTTGGAAGTCCTTGTCACAGGAATCATACAAGAAAAAGAAATAAAAGGTATCCAAATTGGAAGAGAAGAGGTAAAACTATCACTATTTGCAGGCGACAAGATACTTTATTAAGAGAACCCTAAAGAATCCACCCCAAAACTTATTAGAATAAATGAGTTCAGCAAGGTTGCAGGACACACAATTAATATACAGAAATCTGTTGTGTTTCTGTACACTAATGATAAAGTAGCAGAAAGAGAAAGTAAAAATAAAATCCCATCAAAAGAATAAAATACCCAAGAATAAATTTAAGCAAAGAGGTGAAAGCCCTATACTCTGAAAACTATAAAACACTGATGAGGACTTCTCTGGTGGTCCAGTGGCTAAGACTCCACACTCCCAATGCAGCAGGGCCGGGTTTGATCCCTGGTTAGAGAACTAGATCCCACATGCCTCAACTAAAAGATTCCACATGCCACAACTGAAGATCCTGCATGTGGCAATGAAGATCCCACATGCCGCAACTAAGACCTGGCACAGCCAAATAAATAAATATTGAAAAACCAAACAAACACTGATGAAGGAATTTGAAGATAATACAAAGAAGTAGAAAGATAGTTCATGTTCTTGCATTAATTTATATTGTTAAAATGGCCATACTACCCAAAACAATCTACAGATTTAATGCAATTCCTATCAAAATATCCAGGACATTCTTCACAGAACTAGAATAAATAATCCCAAAATTTATATGGAATCACAGAAGACCCCAAATTGCCAGAGCAATCTTGAGAAAAAAGGAACAAAGCTGGAGGTATAACCGTCCCAAACTTCAGGCTATATTACAAAGTTACAGTAATCAAAACAGCATGATACTGTCACAAAAAGACTCATAGATCAATGGAACACAATAGAGAGCCCAGAAATAAACCCACACACCTATGGTCAATGAATCTATGGCAAAGGAGGCAAGAATATACTGTGGAGAAAAGAGAATCTCTTCAACAAGTGGTGCTGGGAAAACTGGTCAGCCACATGTGAAGCAATGAGATTAGGACATTCCTTCATATCACACACAAAAATAAACTCAAAATGGTTTAAAGACCTAAATGTAAGACTAGGAACTATAAAACTCCTAGAAGAAAACATAGATGAAACACTCTTTGACATAAATCGTAGCAATATTTTCTTGGATCAGTCTCCTAAGGCAAAAGAAATAAAAGCAAAAATAAACAAATGGGACCTAATTAAATTTAAAAGCTTTTGCACATCAAAGGAAACCACTGACAAAATGAAAAGACAGCCTACAGAATGGGAGAAAATACTTGCCAACAATGCGACTGACAAGGGGTTAATATCCAAAATATACAAATAACTCATACAACTCAATATCAGGAAAAAAAACAAACCCACAAACAAACAAAACAATCCAATCAAAAAATGGGCAGAAGACCTGAATAGACATTTTTCCAAAACAGACATACAGATGGCCAAGAGGCACAGGAAAAGATGCTCAACATCATTAATTATTAGAGAAATGCAAATCAAAACAGCAATGAGATATAACCTCACACCTGTCAGAAACGCTATCTTAAAAAAAAGTCTACAAATAACAAATTGTTGTAGAGGATGTGAAGACAAGGGAACCCTGTACACTGTTGGGAATGTAAATCGGTGCAGCCACTATAGAAAACAGTATGGGGGTTCCTGAAAAAACTAAAAATAGAACTACTATATGATCCAGCAATTCCACTCCTGGGTATATATCTGGAAAAAACAAAAACACTAATTCGAAAAGATATATGCACCCCCAATGTTCACAGCAGCACTATTTACAATAGCCAAGACATGGAAGCAACCCAAGTACCCATCAACAGATGACTGAATAAATAAGATATGAGATAAATACACACATACACACAAACATACAAACAGTGGAATATTACTCAGCCATAAAAAATGAAATACTACCATCTGTAGCAAAGTGGATGGATTTAGAGAATATTATGCTTAGTGAAATAAGTCAGACAGAGAAAGACAAATACTGTATGATATCACAAATATGTGGAATCTAAAAAATAATACTAGTGAATGTATACACAAAACAGAAACAGATTCACAGATAAAGAAGACAAACTTGTGGCTACCAAAGGGGAAAAGGAAGAGGGGAGGGACAAATTAGGGGTATGGGATTAACAGAGGTAAACTACTATGTATAAAATAGATAAGCAACAAGGATATACTATATAACAGAGGGAATTATAGCCATTGTTTCATAATAACCTATAATGGAGTACAATCTGCAAAAATACTGAATCACTATGCTATACATCTGAAACCAACATAATATTGTGAATCAACTATACTTGAATAGAAAACCAAAAGATTTGCTTCCTTAACCCTCAACCATCCTGTCTACAACTCAGATGCTGAAAAAGATAAAACTAATGTACTAGAGAATTCTGTGACTCATGGAAAGGCAGAATCTACCAAGAAACTGGTTGAAACTGTTAATAAGAAATGACCATATGCTGAAAGCTATCTTTCTCTTGCATTACAGGTGTCAGTAATCTATCTTATTGTCTCTTATGCAACAAAACATTTCAAATACTATTAGGGTGTCAGTTAAGTTCCAGTGTTATTCTGAGACCAATCATGTAGAATTTAAAGACCACTGAAATATCTTACATGGTAAATGCTGAAGAAGTACATTTACCTGAGAGATTAATAAAGTCTTGGATAGTTGGCCTTGCTCAGTGCCTGATGGATGAAAAGTCAGTAAAAGAAATCATGGCACTACTACTTTCTAATCATATAATAACCCATTAAATTAAAGATTAGCTGCAAATATGAAGACTGAATTAATATTTCCACTACAGAATTATGCTTTTGTTTTATAAATGAAAGTACCTACAGACTGGATGTTTTGTTTATATTCATTCAGTATGAGCACCAAGTAATCAGGAACAAAGATCTTATATGGGAATGTTTGGCAACAAATACAAGCAGTACTAAAATATTCAGTGTTGAATAATGTTTTTGAATCTCATCACTTATCCTAGAACAATTGTGTTGATATTTACACTGATGGTACAAAATCAATTCTGATACCTTAGCCTGAATCAAGACAGTAGTATCAAACTGTATTAGAGTTCACTGGATTATTCATCACCTCATGTTCAGATACACACACACATGCACACACACACATGCACACACACACACACACACACAAAGTCAGTTTAAGGAAAAAAATTATTAATTTTATTAAATCTTGACCCTTCAGGAGACTTCTTTTTAATATTCTGTGACAAAATAGGAAATACACTTCTGCTGGATCCCCAAGTTTTTTGTTTTGTTTTGTTTTTTGGCTGTGCTGTGCAGCTTGCAGGATCTCAGTTCCCCAACCAGGGAAAGAACCTGGGCTGGCAGTGAAAGCCTGGAATCCTAACCACTAGGCCACCGGGGAACTCCCTAGCTACTTTTTAATGTAACACCAGTTTTACTTTAAAGAATGTCAGATAGACAAATTATAGTTATTTTGACTTGGGTATTTGATAGACAAATGAATTAAAGGAAGCTGCCACTTGAAGGAAAACAACTGACAATCTTTTCAACAGTGATAAAATTTGAGTCTTCAAACAAAAACAAGAATTCTGAAAAACCTGCATCTGCTACCATGAACTTAACAGCTTCCTAATATTAAAGACTTTTCAGATAAGACTTGTGGTGGTATTAAACAATGTGATTTTTAAAATATTGTATATAAGCCACGTCAACATTTGGAAGATCTCCATGTCTCAGTGAGCCAATTTTTTCCATCTGACCAAAGTGTGATGTTACAAAATCATACATGGGAAAGAGATCCACTCAAAGCGCAAGATAAACCAATAGATTTTTTTTAACATCTTTATTGGAGTATAATTGCTTTACAGTGGTGTGTTAGTTTCTGCTTTATAACAAAGTGAATCAGCTATACATATGACCAATAGATTTTAATGCATCAGAGTGCTAAAAGTTCTCAGATTCGGCTTCTACACTGCAACTACCCTTTAAGAAACTATCTCTTGTTGAATTTTGGTGGAGCATCAAAGAAGAATACCCATAATTATCTGAAAAGGCTTTAAAAATATTCTTTTCTGGGCTTCCCTGGTGGCACAGTGGTTGAGAGTCTGCCTGCCGATGCAGGGGACACGGGTTCGTGCCCCAGTCCGGGAAGATCCCACATGCCGCGGAGCGGCTGGGCCCGTGAGCCATGACCGCTGAGCCTGCGCTTCCGGAGCCTGTGCTCCACAACGGGAGAGGCCACAACAGTGAGAGGCCGCGTACCGCAAACAAAACAAAAACAAACAAACAAAAATTCCTTCCTTATCCAACGACATTATCTGTGTGAGGTCAGATTTTCTTCATATATTTCAACTAAAAGGAAATGATTAATGCAGAAGCACATATAAGAATCCAGCTGGTTTCTACTAAGCCAGATATTAAAGAGATTCATAAAAATATAAAACCATGCCACTCTTCTCACTAATATTTCTTTGAAGGGTTTTGGAAAATATAAGGAGTTCTGAAACCAAACAGTTTGAGAACCACTGTTCTACATCAGTCTAAGGACCTCCACTTTCTTATTACTCAGTTGAGTCTGAAGCCTGATTTTTTAGGCAAAATAGAAGCCTGGAGATCAGAGTCAATTATATAGAAGATGAGTGGAAAAATATCTGATCAGATAAATGTCTGACTGCAAAACTCTGCGTTGGATATTTTTTCATTCCAAAGCCAAGGAAAAATTATTTTTTGATTATATATCATTCTCTATATAATGCTTGTACCTCCACCCGAATAGATATCTGAAAGCTACTAATTCAAAGCACATTTAATAGGAAGAAAGCAACCAGTCTCTTTAAAGAACTTCAAATTAAACATCTGACATCCCCTCCCATCATACTTAACAGAATAAAACTTATTGAATTTCTATTCAATAACAAATGGAACAAGAAGAAAAATAGCTATAAAACTTAAACTGAGTAACAGAGGCCTTTTATTCTGTATGATATATTTTAGTTTTAAGATTTATTTCTAGGTGTATTATAATCAGACATAGATGACTCTAAATTATTTGAAATATAGGTTATGGGGCATTCGTTTGACAAGCTTTTCTTGAACACCTTACATATTCAAATTAAACACTGTGCAGGAGATAAAAATGCTAATATCGTCCCATCCTTCTAGGACACCAAAGACACACATTATAGATGGGTCTCTATACATACGGAGTTTATTCAGTCTGCGGCTTATTAATTCCAGTGCTTAAAATGGCACCACAGTCTGTTTAACACCCTAATTGAAAAAAATCTTCTCTATCCATGTACTACCAGGCTCAGTGTTTCAACTCTGAAACACAGAGAAGATCTTACTGGGTATATAGTTCCCTCATGCAACATGGTACCTAAACTTCTTAAAATGCATTTATTTTTTTAATTGAAGAATTGTTGATTTACAATGTTATATTAGTTTCAAGTGTATATTATATTCCATTTAAAGTTATTATAAAATATTGGTTATATTCCTTGTGCTGTACAAAATGCACTTAAATTTACTAATTTTCAAAGACTGATTTCTAGATTTACCATGAGACGTAGATGGCCCTGATAAAAGTAGTTAAGAAGCTGGTCTGTCACAAATTGTCTATCACATCATGGTGAAGGTATAAACTAATTTAGAATATGGCATGTCAAACTGATGGATTTGGTATCCAGTTTGTTCATTCATTCATTCATTCAATATTTACTGAATACCTGCTATGTGCCTGGTACTATGCTGGATACTAGGGACAGCATGATGACTAAGATAGAGATGGTTCTTGCCCTCAGGGTGCTTAAGGCCTGGCCAGGGAAACAGATATTAAGCAAACAGTTGCATAATTATTTAGTTAGACATATACCACACTCTTGGTCTCAGCTAATCGTCCATCCTGCTGGCTTCCAGTGAGATTCCTATACTAGGAATCGGAAAATTCTTCAAAGCCCATCCATAACAGACTCTAGATTAGCATCAATGCCTTGAAATAAATACCATACACCTATTAGAGCCTTAGGATCTTTCAAGAAAAACCAACTAAGTGTCAGTGTTCAGATTTGCTGATGGGGTCAAAGTTAAACAAATCAGAGTCCAGAATAAGAAATCACTACATATGGGGGAGGGGAGGACACAAGCATTTCAGACCTTACTCCTGAGTCAGATGATAAATCATCAACTTTTCCTAACTATAGTAATTGCTTCCTCCATAATTAAGTTTTGTGACATTATCAAAAAGCTTGCATCAAATTTTGTTTAAACATAAAATGATTTAACAGTCTATTTTGCTAGTTTTCTGACTTTATATGAGGAAAAACTCCAAGACCATCTATGTATTAATTAAATTAGAAATATTCTATCAAATTTTATATTTTAAAAACATTTTACCATTATTAAAAGTCAGCTCCTTATTTAAGATTTAGAAGACTTTTGATGTCCCAAGGAATACTTTAAATATGATTTTATTTGTTAGAAATCTGGTTTTAATTCCACATTCTCTTTTATTTTTTATAGTCCTACTGCAAATAAACAAAAATTTTTCTTCAACTTTCTCCATGTTCTGATTTAAATAGAAAAACATTAATACAGATGAGGAACAAACATTGACATGTTTATTTTCCTTTAAAACATCTGTCAAAAATAAAATATGCACTCCATTCTTACATTTATATGTATATAAATTAACCACAATAGTCTCTCTTTACTTTATACTTTACCTTCATAGCCCTCCTATCCTTAAACACACGCATACACGCACAAACACAAACACCTTAGCTCTCTTCCCTTTACCTGTCTCCAGGCTATTTCCCCTTCCCTTCAATGCCAAATTTACCAAGCCCACCACTTTATTTCCTTCACAATCTCTCTTAGCCTCTAATCTGGATTCTGTTCTGAGTACTCTACCATAACTGTAATCTCAAGTCACCAACGATTTCCATGTTTATATAGGCCAAATGGGCTTTTCTCATTTCTCATTCTCAGTGAGCTCTGTGACACCCAATACTGCTGACCACCTCCTTTATGAACTCTTCTTCCTTGACCTCCATGTTTTAAAATAAAACTAAGTTGATTTTTTTCCACTTTCATCTGTAGTACTATTCCAGTTCTCCTTCTATATCTCTAATCATTTCCTCTGTGTTTCCCTGGTAGCTCTTATTTCTCCTACACTATTACTCTACGTAGCATGGTTCTTGGGTTTCTTTCCACAGGGCTTTATCTTTGGTCTTGCCCTCTTTGGAAAATGAACCTAAAGCAACTCAAACGATGTTTTGAACAGACAGATCAGTGGAATTAAATTCCAAGTTGAATATTCTGAAGGATAAGGCAGCATTTGGACATAAAAGTGCTAGAAAGGCAATATAGGGAAGTGGCCAGAAACACAGACTCTGGAGCCAGACTCTCAGTTAAATTCTGGCTCAGTCACTTCCAAACTATGTCACATTGGACAAATTAATTAACCTCTCTGTGCCTTAGGCTCCTCATCTGTAAAATGAGGACAATAATCGTACCTACCTCAGGATTAAAGATTGGCATATTATAAGCGCTATAAAGATCATTATTAAATAAATTACAAGATCACCATCTATTAAAAAATCAAACTCATTAATTTATAGGTCTACCTTGTTGTAACTCAACATTTTGGTTTTGCTATGGTTGTTTTTCAAAACCCTTAAAATGTTCTAACTCCAACTGACTGAGAGTCACTCTAGTAACTTTAAAGAGTTTTAACACAATACTACAGATTTCTAAAAGGACAGTGTTCACACACAGAAACACATATACACACATATACCTACACACACACACACACACAGAGTTAGAAGAATACTATAAATTTCTAGAGCGAAAAGGAAAATGCAAATCTGCTCTAACTTTATCATTTTACAGATCAGGAAACTGAAGATAGGAGAGACAAGTGATTTGTCCAAAGTCAAATAGTAAGTGACAGAATTGGGGCTAAAACGCAAGTCACTAAGGCCTGTAGCTATGAATTATTTAAAAAACATTTTTCCTCACATATTCATAATGTGAAGAAATATCTTTTCTTAGAATGCAGCTTTGCTTTCAGGAAATGTTTTCTTCCCTCATTATGAAAAATCTGAAATTTTATGAGAAGGAAACTATCAAAACTTTATCAATTATTAAATCCTACCTGAAGAATCAGGGTAACTTTAGATGTCTTTCTTTAGAAGTCATTCTATTCTATAGCTAAAAGTTTGTCCACATCAAAGTAGACTATATATTTTAAATTTTTTCATGGTTATTCAATATACAAAAGTAATTTTAAACGTTCATTGAGAAAAATTTCCTTCTTTGTCTCTGCAAACCCCATCTCTACTAATCTTTTGAACAGCAGGACATAAAAAATAAGGTAAAAAGGCACAAATAAACAGCAGTTTGAGCCCTAACATTTATTTAGGACTTGCTCTGCACAGTCTGCAGTACATTGCAACAGACCTTGTAGAAAGACAAAACAGAAGGAATAGACTTTATCCCTGCCCAGAGAAAGCATGCCAGCTAAAAAAGGAGCCTAAACAAATGCATATGAAAAACACATTATAAAATAAAGACTACCAAACAGAGCACAAGAATAATGAACAGTTGGAAAATTATCCTGACTCAGATGGACTTGCCCACTACCCTGAGAGTTTTTAAGACTTCAAATTATTCATGAGTTATAAGTTCTTTGTGCCCATGGCTATTCTACTTACAAGTCTAGTTACAGAGACTGTTGAACAATCATTTTTCAGACATAAAACAAGTTATATTCCAGTATGCAATTGAAAAATCCAAATAACAGGGTTTTTTTTTTTTTTAACGTTAGCTAGGAATCTGTTACAGAGCCAAGGAACAAATGACTAAATCCCCTAAAACCACACAACAGTAACTCATATTTAACAAGGAGCTTGAGATCAAAAGTTTCTGATCTCAAGAATCCGGCATGCCATATACAGAATGCATAATAAAATGCATTTACACATGCACAAAAACCACTCTTCTCTATGAGAAGTTCTAGAGTACCAATCATTAAAATACTGTCTATTTTGGCTAAAGTACTTCCTTTTTAAGACAGAGCAAAGATTTTTTTTCCTCAAATGTTTTAAAAAGAAACCAGAAACTCTCAAAGCCTATTTATTCTACTCTCTTGGTTTGAAATCTGAAGCTATACTATAACCTTTCAGACCATTAAGTTATTCTTTACTATTATCAAAGTGTAACCTAATAAAGCACTTAATCTACAATCAGGTAATTAACAAACAAAAAATTTTAATTGTTATGCAATAACTCCAGCAAAAGTGTCCAGCAGATATGGCAACAAAACATGGTTGGCTTTGGAGGAATAGAGTAATTTTGCTATTTAAATATTCAGCAATCTAAAATGCAGCACCAGGGCTTCCCTGGTGGCGCAGTGGTTGAGAGTCCGCCTGCTGATGCAGGGGACACGGGTTTGTGCCCCGGTCCGGGAAGATCCCACATGCCGCGGAGCGGCTGGGCCCGTGAGCCATGGCCGCTGAGCCTGCGCGTCTGGAACCTGTGCTCCGCAACGGGAGAGGCCACAACACCGAGAGGCCTGCATACCGCAAAAAAAAATAAAAAAAAATAAAAAAATAAAAATAAAATGCAGCACCAGAATGTAAAGGAAAAAAATCATTATATTAAATTAGAACACTTCAATTATTGCCCTAGTTCTACTGCTTACCATTTTTGTGTCCTTAGAGAAGCTACTTAACCTCTCTGTGCCTCAATTTTTCCATCTGTAAAACAGGACTAGGAATACTTACTTTATTATATGTAAGGAACTAACAAGATGATATATGTGAAAGGGGTTTGTAAACTATAATGGCCGTATACATTAAAGGTGTCCGTATTTGTATATAAATGAAAGAGCAAATGGATATATAATGTTACTGATGTAATCATTAAGTAAACTCAGGTTAAGTGGATCCTCAGACAACTCTGTTCTATTTTTTACAATATGCCTAAGACCTGGATAAGAGTAAATCTCAAAGTAAGCTAACAATTATTTAGAAAAAGCCCTCTAAAAGAAGTTTTTGAAAAAGTCTCTTCTAAGATAAGACTTCTTTTTAATGCAAGTATCTTTCCAAACTCATTTAGTCACATTTTTTTTTCCAACCAGACAAAGAATCTGGCTAAAAGGCCATGAAAGCAGAGATAAGAAAATGGCCAAACTCCAAGATCCATGTGCACACTCAAGTTGTGAAGTTCCAAAACAACAGAAGCTGTATCCTTTTGAAGTAGACTTTATAAACTCATTTCCTTTGATTTCTAAGGAAATTCCTCTTGCCTCTGAAGATTTTATATAAAGTTATATATACTAAACAAAACTTTCTAAGAAATAAATAATATACATTAAGAAAATATGCCATTCTTCCAAGCATGTATTAGGTATTAATCTAGGCATTAAGTTATAAAATATCATTGCCATTCTGTGAAACTCTCTATTATGGCCTTCCATGGGAATAAACCTTTGGCAAACCTTTTGAACCAATAACATCACCAGTCAACCTTTCTGCATTAATTAGCATCTTTCCTATTCTTTGTCCAAAGTTTCAAGTTTCTGGCTCATGCTGCTTGAATCTGTAGAGATACTAGACACCATCCCTTCTCCACAAAAGAAAGCAGTGAGGTCTAACAACAATCCACTCCCAAATGACTCTGCCAAATATTAAAAAAGCGAGGATGCAAATACCTCAAAGTTCTCCCTATTGACTATTAAACATTTCGCAGTCAAACGTTTCACCAAGGTGATTTTTTTTAGCTCTAAAGCTTAGATTCAGAAACAAGCACAAAGCTGATGCATCTCTGGCTAGTACAACCATAAATAAAGAAAAGACAGGTCATCTCTAACTGAACTTTCTGCTGGACTTCACTGTTTATGTTACTTCTTAGATCAGTAAAACAGATTTAAATTTCTCCAAGCAAAACATGTAAATATACCCTTTAAATGATTATGGAAAACAATGAACTTCCATCACTGTGACATCTCTTAGTGAACCATACCTAAAATTGTTCTGTTTAATAAGCACTGAGTGGCTAGCATTGTGCTGAGTGTCAGGAGTGGTAATAAAAAAGCACGTGACACTTCCTGCCTTTCAGAGGCTTATGATACAGATGAGAAGACAAGCCTTTTATACCAAACAACTAGGGACCGATACAAGAAAGAACTTTTTTTTAAAGCAGGTGTTGTGTAGCATAATGAACAGTTTATGAAGCTCTAAGGGCCCACCACAATCATTTTCTCATTAGAGTGGCCCAGGCTGTTCCTTTTGCATAGCTGCTGGCTTACAAAGCAAAAGAATACATTTAATGAAATCAACCCTATTTCCCCGGTCACAAAAGAATGGACCACGGATCATGAGCCAGGGTTATCACAGCAATTCTACCCAACTATATATATAATCAGATCCTCTTTCTGCTTAGGGAGTCTGAATGAGCAATGTGTGAAAAAGACTAAAATGGAATTACTGGAGCTGCTGTTGAATCAGGAGTGACAACAAGCCACTATTCCAATTTTCCATGAGGACAAGTGTACGTTCCAAGCTATGAAGCATAAGAGTTAGTTTATTAAATAATGGTATACTAAACAGTCAATAGCTACATCTACTTTTTTAGATATTAAAATATTTTTTAAACACATGTCCAATTATACGATAAAACCACATGGTTTGCTTATTGGCTCTGTTAAGTCTGGTTTATACTAAGCAAAACCTTGAGGCGTGAGAATCCCTATATTTCTTAATTTCTAATGTAATCGCACAGTATCAATTACAATAATTTCTGTCAATGAAATTAAGAGCCTAAATGAAAGAAAAAGTCTACATCTTTCTACACAAGAAATGATGTCACTTGCCTTTTTGATGAAACTGTTAGAATATTTTATATGGAAAAATGAAAAAAAAAACTAAGCATGAGATCATTATGTCTTTCATTTTCATTTTAGCAAGAACAAAAAGAACAATCCAGGATTTAAGAATCAAATTCCTGTCCAATGACACTATTTATAGTCATGATGATAAAATTAACTTCCTTATCCCAACTGTTAAAACAAAATAAAGAAAGAAAAAGTGAAAAAGGATGCTGTCTCTCTCTAACTACTGTTATCTAGTTAAGTTCATGCTTATCCTCACTTTACCTTGATATAAAACACTAAGATATGATAAATCAGTAATTAGGAAATGAAAAACTCAAACAGAATGGGAAAGAGAGTCCTAACAGTTTTCTTAAACAGGAGAATGCTTTTTCTACAACATCAAAGGATTGGAGGGAGGGTGACAAATAATTTTCTAGTAGCACTTTTCACAGCAAACTAATGAGAAGTAGCTTTTACAAATGCAAGAAACGTAATGCACCATTCAGGCTTCCCTGGTGGCGCAGTGGTTGGGAGTCCGCCTGCCGATGCAGGGGACGTGGGTTCATGCCTCGGTCTAGGAGGATCCCACACGCCGCGGAGCGGCTGGGCCCGTGAGCCATGGCCGCTGAGCCTGCGTGTCCGGAGCCTGTGCTCCACAACGGGAGAGGCCACAACAGTGAGAGGCCCACGTACCGCAAAAAAAAAAAAAAAAGTTTACTCCCACCCCCCAACCCCTGCCAACTTTAAACATGATTGTGTCAATCCAAAGCTAATACTAAGCTCTGGTCAGCCAATACAGTTGGAGCCTTGCTGAAACCCTGTTCTCAGCTGCCCCCTTGCTGCTGAAAATGAACTTGGAGGCTGGCACAGTATAGAAATATACCAGCTATGTCTGAGCGAATAGGCTGAACACAAGAAATTTTTGAGAAAAGGCAGAAATCATGAGATACCATCACTATAGTATTCCAAATCTCCTAACATATTTGATTAATAACTAAAAACACATGAAATGTTTGGTTTCCCTAATCTTCAAGTGTCAAAGTTCTCTGGTCCAAAATTCTGAGCTGCTAGATATTTATACCTTAGAAAAAGCATTGAGTTAACTGAGAATTTCAGTAACAGTGAGTGGTGACGATAATCAGAGAATGAATCATTTATTGTTAGCATATGCTTATTTCTATCATACACTCTCTACATCCTTTTAAAAAAAGACAAAGAAAAAGAAAAGCCTAGGATACAAACTACCAAGGAATTCAAATTCATTCATGTGTTACTGGTTTAACATACAGCACTGTAACCGAGATATTCATATGGCAACTCTATGAAGAATGTATTTTCATTTTAGAGGAAAAGCAGATGGAATGAAAGTAAGCTATGCATTTTTTCCCCATTTAGTCTCACATTTGTAACATTCAAAAGTGCTCGTATAAACATTTACTTTTGTATAAGCTAACTGATTATCTTACACATTCTTCACTAGCAAGAGTAAATGCTTGATGAAGGACAGAGAAAAGAGGGATAGAAAGTCTCAAGAATAGAGCCTAAAAAGACATTTTTATGTTTATACTTCTCCACTGGTTATAAACAAACAAATAATATGTTGGTTATAAACAAAGAATAAAAATCAATAAGCAGCTTATATTTTCTAAATACTGCCTGGCATCAACTCCATGTTTCCACTTCATAACGCTGAACAGCTCAAAATCAAGCTTGTATTATAGCACTTAGGCTGTTCCACTCGTACAGTTTATTTTATATTGCTTCCTATCTCTCATATCTTTTTATCTTCCACAGCATTCAGCTCAGTGCCTCATATATAGCAGGTATTCAAAACTATTTCTTTTATTCTTTCAAAGTGAACTTACCCTTCGAAACGACACAACATAAAACGTGTCTCCCCTTCTGTGGATGGCTTCAAAAAAGTCTTGATAACTTCTGGGTGAAGCATAATACACCTGTAGCTCACTCCCTGAGTTCCTGCTGAAGTAAGAAAATGGCAAAGTGGCAAAGTGTTCTTTAACTAATAAATTTCTATCCTCTCAAAAATGCTTCCCGTTCTGAATTATAAGAATCTCTCTCAACCAAAATATTAGTAGTATTTTGGCAGCAATTTTTATAGTAACATTTTGAAAAGCTCAAGGTCAGGATATTTGTAAGATCCAATTCACTAAAGCCAAAACTCACATTTCTGTATCAAGGCTCTAAAATGTACCAGTCAAGTGCATTGCAAAGCATGTAAAAAAAATAGAAGTACCAGAAAATAGATTTCTGCATTGGTTTGCATGATTTTAAAATTTTGGTAACATAAATTAAGTCTGAGGAAAAGTTATCTTTCACCATTCTGTCAAATGTGTGAAGGTGCACTTGTCTATGAGGCTGTGTGAAAGGTGAAAAGCACTTAGGATTTGGAAACAAATACACCTGGCTCTGAATTCCTGCTCCACCTCTCAACTGGATATTCTTGGGGAAATCAATCTCTGAGGAACCTCAGTTTCCTCATCAATAAAATGAGGGTAACCACATAAACCTTTCAGGACTGTTACTGGGGTCAGAGATGTTAGTACCAAGCATGGGTCCTCTTCCATGGGAGTCACTCAACAACTGCTAGCCATAGATATTAAAAGTACCAAGTCAGTGCCTTGGTAAAATTATAACTAAAATTATAATACCTCAGAGCACATCTTATCCCATAAGATATACACAAATGATATTAATATAGTTCTTAATAATATTTTCAGGGTCTTTTATTGTTTAGCACAATAAGCCAACACCCAAAAGTTAGAGTTAAAAAAAAAACACTTCATTTTTCTTCAAAAAGAAAAATCATATTCTTTTATGTCTTCAATCAAACTTTTATTAACTTAAGAGGTGGGCAAGATTGACCTAAAAGGAAATTATAACTGAGTCATAAGAACTTCCTTTGAAATAATTTCACGTGCTCAAGAGGCCATCTCTGACTGTAATACTTCGAATATACAGTCAATTCTTATTATTTATGGTAGTTATAGTCCTATAAAGTCAGTGCAAACACTGAATTAGCAAACACTGAACCATTCTCCTAAGGGAAATACAGGTTAGGTTCCTGTGAAGGCTTAGTTACAGCATTTTTTTTCCCTGAATTTTTAAAATTTATTTTTTTATACAACAGGTTCTTATTAGTCATCAATTTTATACACATCAGTGTATAAATGTCAATCCCAATCGCCCAATTCATCCCACCACCACCACCACCGCCCTGCCACTTTCCCCCCTTGGTGTCCATACGTTTGTTCTCTACATCTGTGTCTCAATTTCTGCCCTGCAAACTGGTTCATCTGTACCATTTTTCTGGATCCACATATATGCGATAATATACGATATTTGTTTTACTCTTTCTGACTTACTTCACTCTGTATGACAGTCTCTAGAGCCATCCACGTCTCAACAAATGGCCCAGTTTTGCTCCTTTTTATGGCTGAGTAATATTCCATTGTATATATGTACCACAACTTCTCTATCCATTTGTCTGTCGATGGGCATTTAGGTTGTTTCCATGACCTGGCTATTGTAAATAGTGCTGCAATGAACATTGGGGTGCATGTGTCTTTTTGCATTATGGATTTCTCTGGGTATATGCCCAGTACTGGGATTGCTGGGTCATACGGTAATTCTATTTTTAGTTTCTGAAGGAACCTTCATACTGTTCTCCATCATGGCTGTTATCAATTTACATTCCCACCAACAGTACAAGAGAGCTCCTTTTTCTCTACACCCTCTAGAGCATTTGTTGTTTATAGATTTTCTGGTGATGCCCATTCTAATTGGTGTGAGGTGATACCTCATTGTAGTTCTAATTTGCATTCCTCTAATAATTAACTGATGTCGAGCAGCTTTTCATGTGCTTCTTGGCCATTTGTATGTCTTCTTTGGAGAAATGTCTATTTAGGTCTTCTGCCCATTTTTGATTTCGGTGGTTTGTTTTTTTAATATTGAGCTGAATGAGCTGTTTATATATTTTGGAGATTAATCCTGGGCCTGTTGATTTGTTTGAAAATATTTTCTCCCATTCTGAGGGTTGTCTTTTTGTCTTGTTTGTAGTTTCCTTTGCTATGCAAAAGCTTTCACGTTTTCTTAGGTCCCATTTATTTTTGTTTTTATTTCCATTACACTAGGACGTGGATCAAAAAAGATCTTGCTGTGATTTCTGTCAAAGAGTGTTCTTCCTATGCTTTCCTCTAACAGTTTTATAGTATCCAGTCTTACACTTAGGGCTCTAATCCATTTTGAGTTTACTTTTGTGTATGGTGTTAGGGAGTGTTCTAATTTCATTCTTTTACATGTAGCTGTCCAGTTTTCCCAGCACCACTTATTGAAGAGACTGTCTTTTCTCCATTGTATATCTCTGCCTCCTTTGTCATAGATTAGTTGACCATAGGTGTGTGGGTTTATCTCTGGTCTTTCTATGCTGTTCCATTGAGCTATGTTTCTGTTTTTGTGCCAATACCATATTGTGTTGATTACTGTAGCTTTGTAGTATAGTCTGAAGTCAGGGAGTCTGATTCCTCCATCTCCGTTTTTTTCCCTCAAGACTGCTTTTGCTCTTCAGGGTCTTTCATGTCTCCATACAAATTTTAAGGTTTTTTTGTTCTAGTTCTGTAAAAAATGCCATTGGTAATTGGATAGGGATTGCATTGAATCTGTAGCTTGCTTTGGGTAGTATAGTCATTTTCACAATGTTGATTCTTCCAAACCAAGAACATGGTATATCTCTCCATCTTTTTGTATCACCATTCATTTCTTTTATCAGTGTCTTATAGTTTTCTGCATACAGGTCTTTTGTCTCCCTAGTGTTTTCATTTCTAATTTTATTGATTTGAGTTCTCTCCCTCTTTTTCTTGATGAGTCTAGCTAATGGTTTATCAATTTTGTTTATCTTCTCAAAGAACCAGCTTTTAGTTTTATTGATCTTAGCTTTCGTTTCTTTGTTTCTATTTCATTTATTCCTGCTCTGATCTTTATGATTTCTTTCCTTCTGCTAACTTTGGGCTTTGTTTGTTCTTCTTTCTCTAGTTCCTTTAGGTGTAAGGTTAGATTGTTTATTTGAGATTTTTCTTGTTTCTTGAGGTAGGCTTGTATATATGAACTTCCTTCTTAGAAGTGCTTTTGCTGCATCCCATAGGTTTTGGATCGTCGTGTTTTCATTATCATTTGTGTCTAGGTCTTTTTTGATTTCCTCTTTGATTTCTTCAGTGATCTCTTGGTTATTTAGTAATGTATTGTTTAGCCTCCATGTGTTTGTATTTTTTACATTTTTTCCCCCGTAATTCATTTCTAATCTCATGGCGTTGTGGTCAGAAAAGATGCTTGATACGATTTCAGTTTTCTTAAATTTACTGAGGCTTGATTTGTGACCCAAGGTGTGATTTATCCTGGAGAATGTTCCGTGTGCACTTGAGAAGAAAGTGTAATCTGCTGTTTTTGGATGAATGTCCTATAAATGCCAATTAAATCTATCTGGTCTATTGTCTCATTTAAAGCTTCTGTTTCCTTATTAATTTTTTGTTTAGACGATCTGTCCATTGGTGTAAGTGAGGTGTTAAGGTCCCCCACTATTAGTATGTTACTGTAGATTTCCTCTTTTATAGCTTTTAGCAGTTTCCTTATGTATTGAGGTGCTCCTATGTTGGGTGCATGTGTATTTACAATTGTTATACCTTCTTCTTGGATTGATCCCTTGATCATTATGTAGTGTTGTTCCTTGTCTCTTTTAACATTCTTTATTTTATAGTCTATTTTATCTGATATGAGAATTACTACTCCAGCTTTCTTTTGATTTCCATTTGCATGGAATATCTTTTTCCATCCCCTCACTTTCAATCTTAATGTATCCCTAGGTCTTAACTGGGTCTCTTGTAGACAGCATATATATGGGTCTTGTTTTTGTATCCATTCAGCAAGCCTGTGTCTTTTGGTTGGAGCATTTAATCCATTCACGTTTAAGGTAATTATCAATATGTATGTTCCTATGACCATTTTTTTAATTGTTTGGGGTTTGCTTTTGTAGTTCCTTTTCTTTTCTTGTGTTTCCCACTTAGAGAAGTTCCTTTAGCATTTGTTGTAGAGCTGGTTTGGTGGTGCTGAATTCTCTTAGCTTTTGCTTGTCTGTAAAGCTTTTTATTTCTCCATCAATTCTGAATGGGATCCTTGCCGGGTAGAGTAATCTTGGTTGTAGGTTCTTCTCTTTCATCACTGTAAGTATATCATGCCACTCCCTTCTTGCTTGTAGAGTTTCTGCTGAGAAATCAGCTGTTAACCTTATGGGAGTTCCCTTGTACATTATTTGTCATTTTTCCCTTGCTGCTTTCAATAATTTTTCTTTGTCTTTAATTTTTGCCCATTTGATTACTATGTGTCTCAGCTTGTTTCTTCTTGGGTTTATCCTGTATGGGACTCGCTACGCTTCCTGGACTTGAGTGGCTATTTCCTTTCCCATGTTAGGGAAGTTTTCGACTATAATCTCTTCAAATATTTTCTCGGGTCCTTTCTCTCTCTCTTCTCCTTCTGGGACCCCTATAATGCGAATGTTGTTGCATTTAATGTTATCCCAGAGGTCTCTTAGGCTGTCTTCATTCCTTTTCATCCTTTTTTCTTTATTCTCTTCCATGGCAGTGAATTCCACCATTCTGTCTTCCAGGTCACTTATCCATTCTTCTGCCTCAGTTATCCTGCTATTGATTCCTTCTAGTGTAGTTTTTATTTGTTATTGTATTGTTCACCTGTTTGTTTGGGTCTTCTGGGTCTTTGTTAAACATTTCTTGCACCTTCTTGATCTTTGCCTCCATTCTTTTTCTGAGGTCCTGGATCATCTTCACTATCATTATTCTGAATTCTTTTTCTGGAAGGTTGCCTATCTCCACTTCATTTAGTTGTTTTTCTGGGGTTTTGTCTTGTTCATTCATCTGGTACATAGCCCTCTGCCTTTTCATCTTGTCTATCTTTCTGTGAATATCGTTTTTGTTCCACAGGCTGCAGGATTGTAGTTCTTCTTGCTTCTGCTGTCTGCCCTCTGGTGGATGAGGCTCTCTCAATTACAGCATTTTTATCAACTGATCAATATATAACCCTGCTTTATGTGTTTCTATTTAAAGACATCTTCTTTAACAAATGCTGTTCACTCATTAACACTGAACTCACAGTCAATAGCACCATATCTCATGCATGAATGAAGCTTTCTAACATGTGTATTTTCTCCACATGGCACAATACAGCTTTCTCAAGCTTATGAACACTAGGCAGCACTTCAGTACTATGCTTGGGGGCCATTTTAAAGGAAGAATTCACAAGCAAAAATCATAAAATGTGAAAAATATGGCACTAAATAGACCTCAAAAAGGACAACTGTTTACAGTATGAGAGCTGAAACAGGAAGGCGAAGTATTGCTTTGTTAAACTTTGGGGAATGCAAATGACCATGACAGCACTTTCAGTATTGATTTTGGGGGTAGAAATAAATGTTTGCAAGTAAGCAGATTCATAAATATGGGATATATGAATAAGGAAGGTCAACTATAATTCACTTTAAAACATTTTTTAAAGATTATTTTTTAACAGTTTCAGGTTCACAGCAAACTTGAGAGGAAGGTACAGAGATTAAAAACATTTTTAACTAATGAAGAAATAATATGAATATATATTTAAATATACACATAGTAAATGAATGAAATATTCTGGTTACAGAGAACTGTTAGTTTCTACATATATCTGAATTATCTATTTCTACAAGATAATGATGAGAACAAGTTTAAGATGGAAGAGAAGTGTGTATTTCAACCTTACTGAAATCCTAGGTATTTAAAATTCCTGGGACCCCCCCTGGTGGTCCAGTGGTTAAGACTCCAAGATCCCAATGCAGGGGGCCTGGGTTCGATCCCTGGTCAGGGAACTACATCCCACATGCTACAACAAAGATCCCATATGCCACAACTAAGACCCAGAGCAGGTGAGTGAGTGAGTGAGTGAGTGAGTGAGTGAATGAATGAATGAATGAATGAATAAATAAATAGATAGATAAATAAATTAAAAAATTCCTTAGTCAAGAGCTTCCACACTTTCTTACCTGATACTAGTGGTTTCTGTGTATTGGACAGCCATGAGCTGAGAAGTTGAGCCCTGTTCCAGAGCACCCTGAAAGATAAAAAATGGTTAGATGTCATATAATGTAATTATATGAAAAGCTTCCTATATTGACTCATTCTACGTTTACTAACTTCATTAAAGTATTCATAAAGTTTGTTTGGGTTTTTTTTTTTTGGCTGCTTTGGGTCTTCGTTGCTGTATACAGGCTTTCTCTAGTTGCAGCGAGCGGGGGCTACTCTTCGTTGCGGTGCATGGGCTTCTCATTGCGGTGGCTTCTCTTGTTGCGGAGCACAGGCTCTAGGCACATGGGCTTCAGTAGTTGTGGTGCACAAGCTCACTAGTTGTGGCGCACAGGCTTAGTTGCTCCATGGCATGTGGGATCTTCCCAGACCAGGGATCAAGCCCATGTCCCCTGCACTGGCAGGCAGATTCTTAACCACTGCGCCATCAGGGAAGTCCCCGTAAAGTTGTTTTCATGAATATACTGACATATTAAGTTCACATAACTAAACACCAATATAGAAATTAGAACTCTTTTGGTCACATTCTGGGCTGAGAGATGTGTCTTACGGACAGTAAGACATTTAAGGCACTCCCCACAAAGATTAAAGAAATAGCTCAGGACTTCCCTGGTGGCGCAGTGGTTGAGAGTCTGCCTGCTGATGCAGGGGACACGGGTCTGTGCCCTGGTCCGGGAAGATCCCACGTGCCGCGGAGCGGCTGTGCCCGTGAGCCATGGCCGCTGAGCCTGTGCGTCCGGAGCCTGTGCTCCACAACAGGAGAGGCCACAACAGTGACAGGCCAGCGTACCGCAAAAAAAAAAAACTCAAAAACTTAGTCCAAGTATCACAAGTTTTATCACCAAGTCATACAAGTATTACTGAACATATAACAACTTACGTTTGTCTAAAATAATTATTTTCTGAATGAAAATTTCCTGAATTATGAAAGGTCCATAATGAAACTAGATCTTATTGTTTACTGAGTTAAACACAAAGATCTTCATGCCTAAATACACCTGTGGACTAATCCATCATAAAGATATCTCATCAATGATTCTTGGCCAGAGAACAGTCCAATCTGGAACCATTAGTGGTCCACATAGACTACACTGGAAACCTGTCTTCCATATAGCACCTGCTTTGCACTATGCCTTCTTATAATCCCCAGCAGCTTTGTAAGCTGATCTTCAAAAAAGTTTTATAAGAGTATCAGAGTTCAAGAGCACATTACCAATTATTATGTTAGGAAGTGACCTTATTATTACCCTGTCAAACAGTGACTTGAATAACTGTTTAATCTTAAGATTACTAGCATTTGTTCATTACTATATCCATCCATCCTTCCTTCAGCAATCAAACTTTCATAGAGTGCCTACTACATGTACTGGTGCTACAGAATTTAACATTTGACTTTTGCCCTCTAGAAGCTTGCAGTTTAACTGTGAAGACAGATATGTAGAAATGATATAATGTGATGCTAAAATAGAAGAATATACAAAGGGTTATGGGAAGAGAAGAGGGAACAATTTTGTTTGGTGGTAGATGGAACCAATATGCAGGGATGAATAGAGGGCTTCCAATTTCTGGCTCTGTAACAAGTCAAGGGTCTAATTTTATGAAAATCTAATGTCAGTCTTACATATAGTAAGTTTAAAAATGTGTTAAACAAAAATAAAAGGCACAGATAAAATGAAAAGAAAAACAAATACATTTAAATAATAAAGTACTGTATTTACTGATATGCTTATCAAGTAAGTAGTAAATCAAGCCAAAATTAAACTACAGCTAGTGGATAAATATAAAATTTAAAATAAACAGATTAAATAACTGATGAATTTTAAATGATTTTGCTACTTTGGCACACATGAAATTAGCAGAGAAGTCTGAAAGAAGCCAGACTTCTTTCTCTAGGCTCAGAAATGAGTGGGTAGGCTTTAAGGAAAGCTGAGTTACAGAGACATCAGGCAAACGGCAATTGAATATGCCATTTACCTATCCAAGATTTACACCAATAAACAAAGGGACTTCTGAAAACTTGGCTATGAACTTCAGCATTTTTAGCTATGTGGATTTAGCAAAAGGTCACAATCAGCAAAAAAAAGTGAGACAGACATTTACATAGAAATGAGAAAGATATTAAAATCTCCAATTATGTTGCAGATTTATCTGTTTTTCCCTTTAGTTCTGTCACTTTTTTGCATTATGTTTTTGAAACTTTGTTACTTGGAGCCTATACCTTTAGAATTCTTATGACTTCTTAATTTAATATGTCAAAAGATAAGGCAAAAAACTCATTTAGGCCAATAATTTTCATCTAATTTTTCATAAAGCCCATATTACCAGCTGTGTGGAATTCTCTACTGGCAATTATCTCTTCCTGCCCCCTTTTTGCTCTTCCCCTGTATAACAAGGGATGAAAGCCTGAAAACTATATTACCCAAACTTTTTTGCTACCAGGGTCTAGACATAATTTAGCTTCTACGAATAATATATACTTGCACCAGATTTGGAAAGCAGAAGGGAAACAGAGTCCATTTTTCCCCCAGCCATGGAGGCAGCTAACGCGTAGGCTTTGGCAGACTGGACACTGTATTCCAACGTCAGTAAACAGCTTTGGGACTCTGAGGTAACTGTGACATTAGTAATGAAGTACTAACAACCAATAAAGATGCCATAATAGGTGAACAAAAAGTGCCTGAGAGGCCCAGAGAAACACATACTGGATAATCATGGAATCTCAAATGTCAGAGCTTAAGCTCATTTAGACTAACCCTCATTATTTTATAGTTGAAAACCGTCCCTTAATGGTTAAAAGTCCATGTTTCTCAATATACTTTTAATGTACTTAGGAACCTATCATGTGCTGCTTCCAATTAGTCTCCAAATAATCAAATAGCTTAGGAGTTTCCATTAGTAGATAAACAGGTAAACCTGGTGAAACATATCCCATCCCAAAATAAAACCTCTTCCTTGATTCTTACAGCTACTCCATTTCTCTGTTTCCATTAATGGGGATCATCCTGAAATAATTTTCTCTATTTCCTCATTTTATTTTTACTTCCTGAACCCACATCGCTCAGACTTTTGTCATCACCACTCCAATGAGACAACCTTCATCAAAGTCACTAACAAGTTCTAATAATCAAATCCAATGGTAATTTCCCAGTCCTCATCTTAATCAACATCTCAACCTCTGTAACAGTAAATCACATCCTCTTCCTTAAAAACTTTCTTTGCTTGGGTTTTTGGATACAACTATCCTACATTTTTTCCTATTCTACTGGCCAGCCACTCCTCTTCCTTCTCAAGTGCTGATTTTTCCTCATCTTTTAGCCTCTAATGTTGACGTTGTTCCAGGGTTCAGTTCCTTACCTCCTTTCTCTTCTTTTTACCTTCTCTCTAGGTGATATCATCCCAAATTAAACTTCCAGTCTCAACCTCTCCCCTATACTCCAGACCTGGATATCTGAGTAGCCACCTGACTTCTCCACTTGAATGTCTAATAGCCATCTCAAACTTAATATATCTAAAACTCTTTTTTCTTGCCTCCAACTCCTCCTTCCCTACTCTCAGTCTCAGTAAATGGCATCATCATTCATCCAGTAGCTATAGCATAGGAATTATCACTGTTTCCTTTTTAATTTACAATAGCAATTTCATCATCTATACTTTCAAAATGTATTTGGCATTCAAGTACTTTCCTCCACCTTCAAATCTACCACTCTAGTATGGCCCGCAATGATCTCTCACCTAGACTACTGAAATGGCTTAACTGGTCTCCCTACATCCACTCATGTTCCCTGCTGTGTTCTACTTGGGGTAGCAGTTAGAGCAATCTTTTAAAAATATAAATCAGATCAAGCCACAGCCTTGCTCAAACCTCTCAGTGCTTTCCTCTCGCACCTAGGATGAAAACCTAAGTTCTCACCATTGCATATGAGATTTGATATGATTTAGCCTCCTCTGTCTTTCTGACATCATCTTTGGCTACTCTCCCCTTAGTCATTGTAATCCAGCCTTACTCAACTTCTTGATGTTCCTCAAATACGCAAACTGTTTCCTCCTGAGGGTCTCTATACTTTCTATTCCCTTGGTCTAAAAGCTGTTTCTCCAGATTTTCTCCTAGACCTTTACATTTTGTCCTTCATTTTCTGCCTATGGCAAAAGCTATGTTCTCACCCCTTCTTCATCCCAAGCACATAGGAAGACTACATTTGCCTAACCTTCTGCAAGGGAGGCTGGGAAAAGTGACAGAGTTTTAGTCAACTGAACATTGACTAAAGTCCAGGCCTGATCCCTAAAACATGCTGCATAATCTTCCAAACTTTCTTCCCCAACACCCAAAGCTAAAATCAAAGGATTTCAAGTTGCTGGGCTACAATGTGGAAGAACCTGGATTCCTTAGTCACTGCTTGGAGGAAACCCATTCTAGAGAGCTACCTCAAACTCTGGGTGAGAAACAAATTTTTATTCCATTAAACTACTTAGATTTTGAGGCTAAATGTTATAACAGCTGGTAATAACTACCTTGACAGTACCTTACTCAAGTGGTATCTCTTTAGAGAAGGATTCTCTAACCAACCAATCTAAAATAGCCACTCACCTCTCCATTCGAACTCTAACTTCCAATCCTGCTTTTTCTTTAGAGAACTTCTAATTTTTAGTATATTTATTTATTTTTTTTTTAATTTAATTTTTTCCCTCATGATGAGAACTTTAAAGATCTACTCTCTTAGCAACTTTCAAATATACACTACAGTATTATTAACTATGGTTATCATGCAGTAAACTACATCCTCATGACTTCTTTATTTCATAACTGGAAGTCTGTACCCTCCACCTACCACCTCTGGCAACCACAATCTGTTCTCTGTATCCATGAGTTTGTTGGGGTTTTTTTTAAGATTCCACATGTAAATGAGATCATATGGTATTTGTCTTTTTTTGTATGACTTATTTCACTTTACATGTTTATTGTTTATCTTTCCCATTAGAATGTAAGTTCCATGAAGGCAGGGATTTTATCATACCCTCTACTGTATTCCCAGGGTCGAGAACAGTACCTGGCTCATTATTACTACCACAGGTAACATTTGCTGGGAGCTTGCAATGTGTCAGTCTAAGTGCTTCAGAAGTAGTAATAAATAGTTGAATGACAGAAAGACCATAAATGGTGCTTTGTGGTAAACAATATTAAGATAGAAGCCCAATTTAATAGGTTCTAAATAAGAGCTGTCATTAACCTGTAGCGCTACAAGTCTAAGTACAAAAATGCCCTCCACGGAGATGTGCCTTCACTTCTAAGCTGTCCTACATTTGAAAAGCTCTAAGAACAGAGGAGATAAACAGTATCATTTATTATATTATTTGTGCCAAAAACATGTCATACAGATGTCCATGCATAAAACCCCTGGCTTGAAAGCAAATTTGAGGGAGAGAGCAGGAAACAGCACTATGTCTGAAGAGGAAATACTAGTGCTATAAAACCTAAATGAGTGCTGTGAAACCTGGGAGGAGGGCTTCAATGGCAGTGACACCTGCTTCAGTAGCAGCAGGAGGTAGTGGGAAGTGGCTAAAGTTCAAGTTTCCCAAATGTTCCAAAGAAGAGAGCAACACATCTGCAGGAAGTCTTCTAACAAATATGCCAACTATTGTTCAAAGACAAGCAGAAACAAACCTGAAGAATATGGGTTTTCTGTTGATTATTTGTCGTTCTTCTCGACTTGGTCCTTTCCACTTCGTGTCTATGAACCCACCCTCGAAGTTCATGATTTAACCTATAAAATAGCTTAATTAGTTAAACATATTTCATAGAAACAGATGTCTCACCTTTGGTTGGAAATGAATTTAATCATATTCTGAGGTTCTAAAGAGCATTCCAAGTGCCTAATGGTTCAATATTCTTTTTTGATTTGAGAAAGCTAATGTTAAGTTATTTTTAATGACATGCATTTTTATATGGTAGCCTTCTCAATCATGAGTTCAAAATTCAAAGAAAATTAGAGCTAAATACCTGGCAAACATCAATATTGGATGCAAAGGTTTTTCCACAAAATAGTATTTCCTGTTTCTACTCTTGGACTATGTACACACAAATACTGGAGACACTGGAGAGCACAAAACAAGTCACAGGACTCCTAACAACAAATGGATTCATTAAAGCCTTTGAAAATCATGCTTTTTTTGGGAGTAGAAAAAGAATGAATCAACTGCTCAGGAGGAGAAATTTCAAGGCACTATAATCCAAATTTTCCAACACTGGAAATTAAAAAAAAAAAAAGCCAATTCAAATATAACTTCCCTTTATTTTGCTTACTCTTTAGAGCAGTTGTGAAGATGTCAGGCTATACTTACTTAAATATAGTTGATTACTACGTATCACAAAAAAACTGAAGCAGTTTTTGAGGTTCAAAGATAGGATCCAAAATCACAGGAAAAAATTCAAGGGAAAAGTAGATAAAGAAAAGTACACTAATGTGAAAGTGACTCCAGAATCACATATTTTCAATTTATTATCTTCCTAATTTGAAGAAAAAGGTACTTTCCACTATGAATGTTACCACTGCAAGTCTAACACTTACCCTGAATTTTTATATTAATATCATTCTTCAGTTTTCAAAGAAGACATATTTAAGTATACAACCCCAATACCATCACATGAAATAGACCCATCACCATCTCTATCAGGTTGGTGGGGAAACTGGACAACAATTGATATGCCTACGGTTATTCAATAAATAATTCATAGTTTTCTCAACCACTTGGTTAATTTGAACAAATACTTTTCTAGGTTCCAAAGCTAAACACAGGAACACACTCAGATATATCTGCAACAACTGAAAACACTCACCTGAGAGATTCTGTTGTGTTAATCAGGGGCTGACAGGGAGGTGGAGGAATATAGAGTAGTGGTTTTTCAGTTAGCACCATCAGGGCTTTGTCATTTGAAACAGAATGATCATATCTGAAAAACAGATTTACAAAATGTGTTACCTTCTGTCTTAAATTCCTAAGACGAAGATTGCTATAAGAAAGTCATTGCTAGTATTAAGTTTTCATGGAAATAAAAATATTGTATAAACAACGAAGTCCTACTGCATAGCACAGAGAACTATAGTCAATATCCTATGATAAACCATAATGGAAAAGAATATGAAAAACAAAGAGTGTGTGTGTGTGTGTGTGTGTGTACATATAAAATGGAATCACTCTGCTGTACGGCAGAAATTAACACAACATTGTAAATCAACTATACTTCAACAAAAAAAGTTTTTAATATTGTAAATAGAACACACTGCAAGAAAGAAGTGAATGTAATTTTAAAAGGAGGGAAGTACAGACCACACAGCACAAATTTCATTTTCCAATTTTCTACAGAGATTATCATGGTAGTTCACATTTATTGCTCAATTATTATGTACCCGAAACTAGCGATACAATGATAACACATGGCTCATATCTTCAATGAGCTCAAGGCATACACAGTGCTGCTGGAACAGAGGTGGTGACAAAGTAAGAGGGGAAACTGGGGGAAAGACCCACTGATTGATAGGAAAGACTTACGATTGACAGGAAAGTATTATGTAACCAGGACTGAAGTTTTGTGGTCATTCTCATCTCTGTGATAACAGAACTGAATAGTCTCCTTAAAACAGTGTGTGTGGTAGGGGAAAGGGAAAGCATAAAATACTTGGTAGGAGAAAAGTAAAAGCCTTGAAAAGCTAAATATAAATTTTAGAATCCCTAATAAAACAACAGAGTGACATTAACCAGTTATTCTATTAGCTTCAAAAAATATACTTTCCTAATCATCACAGTGATCTATATCATGCAAATTCATATCCAGGGTGTGATGTAGGGAGCAAAATCCGAGTTGAAAATTAGAATCTGAGCTGAGGGCATTATTGTTATTTATTCCCTTCAGTCGGCTATTTTAACCTTTCTCACTAAGAAATCTTAGCTCTATCTTGAATTTCTTTATATACAATACTCTGGATTTAGAAAACTGGATATATTAAAATCTAAAAAGAAAAACTATAAACACAAAATTGGACATAGCTAGATTTGTACTTTTCATTAATTCAATCAACAAATATTTACTGAATACCAACTGTGTGCCAGGTACTGTGCTAGGTGCTGGAATTCCAATAGGGAAAAAGGGAAATGAAGTCTCCATCCTCAAAGACCTTAGTGGGGAAGATGGACCAAATACAAGAAAACAAACACATAAAATAAATCCAAACTGTGGTAAGAGCTATGAAAGAAATAAGCATATGGTTGAAATAGAAAACCAACAACAATGCCTACTTCAGATTAAATGGTCTGAAAAGGAGATCGTATTTAAGACAAGGCATAAAGCATGAGAGGAAGCCAGCCCTATAGAAACTGGGGTAAGAGCGTTCTAGACAGAGGCAGGTGGGACAAGGGAGGATTTAAGGAACTTAAGGAAAACTACTCACCAGCTGAAGAGTTGTAAGCAAGTGAGGGAAGCACAAGATGAGGTTGGAAAGACAGAGACCAGATTATGATAAGGAATTACTAAATTTAATAAGAAGCCACAAAAGGGTATTAAGTAGAGAAGTGATATATTTTAATTTACATTTATGCCTTGCCATTGTTACCAAAAACAGTTTTGATAGAGGCAAAAGGGGAAGCTGGGAGACCAGTGAGGAGAAATCTATAGCAATCTGGGCAAGAGATGAAGATACTATGGACTAAGGTGGTGGCAATGAAGATGAAGAAGAATGAACCAATTCAAGATAATATTTGGAAAGAACATCAACAGCACATGTTGAAAGGGAGGAACCAGGGTTTCTGACTTGAGAAACAGAAATAAAGAAGCCTGTTGTAACCATTTTATCCCGGATTGTCTGGTGCGCGAGTGGTGAAGCAGTCCTCTCAGAGATGAGGGAACATGGCGCTGCTCCCACATGCATCGTAGTCTCTGTCAGTACAGTGTCTAAACCGAAAGGCTTGATTGACCCAGTTTCACTGTTTCCACCTGGGCTGATAAGGGCCTGCCGCCCTCAGGATCCTTGTGGAACCACGTGGCTGACAGGGTCTTGGTGCTCCGGCCAGGTGTCAGGGCTCTGCCTCTGAGGTGGGAGAGCCGAGTTCAGGACATTGGTCCACAAGAGACCTCCCAGCTCCACATAATTTCAAAGGGCAAAAGCTTTCCCAGAGATCTCCATCTCAACGCTAAGACCCAGCTCCAGTCTACAACCAGCAAGCTAGAGTGCTGGACACCCTATGCCAAACAACTAGCAAGCCAGGAACACAACCCCACCCATTAGCAGAGAGGCTGCCTAAAATCATAATAAGATCACAGACACCCCAAAACACACCACCAGACACGGTCTTGCCCACCAGAAAGACAAGATCCAGCCTCATCCACCAGAACACAGGCACTAGTCCCCTCCACCAGGAAGCCTACACAACCCACTGAACCAACCTTAACCACTGGGGGCAGACACCAAAAACAATGGGAACTACGAACCTGCAGGCTGCGAAAAGGAGACCCCAAACACAGTAAATTAAGCAAAATGGGAAGACAGAGAAACACACAGCAGATGAAGGAGCAAGGTAAAAACCCACCAGACCAAACAAATGAAAAGGAAATAGGCAGTCTACCTGAAAAAGAATTCAGAGTAATGATAGTAAAGATGAACCAAAATCTTGGAAACAGAATGGAGAAAATACAAGAAACATTTAACAAGGACCTAGAAGAACTAAAGAGCAAACAAACAATGATGAACAACACAATAAATGAAATTTAAAATTCTCTAGAAGGAATCAATAGCACAATAACTGAGGCAGAAGAACGCATAAGTGACCTGGAAGACAAAATAGTGGAAATAACTACTGCAGAGCAGAATAAAGAAAAAAGAATGAGAAGAATTGAGGACAGTCTCAGAGACCTCTGGGACAATATTAAACTCACCAACATCTGAATTATAGGGGTCTCAGAAAAAGAACAGAAAAAGAAAAGGACTGAGAAAATATTTGAAGAGATTATAGTTGAAAACTTCCCTAAAATGGGAAACGAAATAGTTAATCAAGTCCAGGAAGCGCACAGAGTCCCATACAGGATAAATCCAAGGAGAAACATGCTAAGACACATATTAACCAAACTATCGAAAATTAAATACAGAGAAAACATATTAAAAGCAGCAGGGAAAAAGAACAAATAACATACAAGGGAATCCCCATAAGGTTAACAGCTGATCTTTCAGCAGAAATTCTGCAAGCCAGAAGGGAGTGGCAAGACATATTGAAAGTGATGAAAGGGAAAAACCTACAACAAAGACTACTCTACCCAGCAAGGATCTCATTCAGATTCAACAGAGAAATTAAAATCTTTACAGACAAGCAAAAGCTAAGAGAATTCAGTACCACCAAACCAGCTTTACAACAAATGCTAAAGGAACTTCTCTAGGCAGGAAACACAAGAGAAGGAAAAGACCTATAATAACAAACCCAAACCAATTAAGAAAATGCTAATAGGAACATACATATCGATGACTACCTTAAATGTAAATGGATTAAATGCTCCCACCAAAAGACACAGACTGGCTGAATGGCTACAAAAACAAGACCCATATATATGGTGTCTACAAAAGACCCACTGCAGACCTAGGGACACATACAGACTGAAAGTGAGGGGATGGAAAAAGATATTCCAGGCAAATGGAAATCAAAAGAAAGCTGGAGTAGCAATTCTCATATCAGACAAAATAGATTTTAAAATAAAGACTATTACAAGAGACAAAGAAGGACACTACATAATGATCAAGGGATCAATCCAAGAAGAAGATATAACAATTGTAAATATTTATGCACCCAACAAAGAAGCACCTCAATACATAAGGCAATGAGAAAAACATAATTCAAATAGAGTCATGTACCACAATGTCCATTGAAGCTCTATTTACAACAGCCAGGACATGGAAGCAACCTAAGTGTCCATCGACAGATGAATGGATAAAGAAGATGTGGTACATATATACAATGGAATATTACTCAGCCATAAAAAGAAACGAAATTGAGTTATTTGTAGTGAGGTGGAAGGACCTAGAGTCTGTCATACAAAGTGAAGTAAGTAAGAAAGATAAAAACAAATACCATATGTTAACACATATATATGGAATCTAAAAGTTTAAAAAATGGTCATGAAGAACCTAGTGGCAGGATGGGAATAAAGACGCAGACCTACAAGAGAATGGACTTGTGGATATGGGGAGTGGGAAGGGTAAGCTGGGACAAAGTAGGAGAGTGGCATGGAAATATAAACACTACCAAATGTAAAATAGATAGCTAGTGGGAAGCAGTCACATAGCACAGGGAGATCAGCTCGGTGCTCTGTGACCACCTAGAGGGGTGGGATAGGGAGGGTGGGAGGGAGAGAGATACAAGAGGGAATAGATACAGGGATAAATGTATATGTATAGCTGATTCACTTTGTTATAAAGCAGAAACTAACACATCATTGTAAAGCCATTATACTCCAATAAAGGTGTTAAAAGAAATTTAAAAATAAAATAAAAGGATCATACACATCAAGTGGGGTTATCCCAGGAATGCAAGGATTCTTTAATATACGCATATCAATCAATGTGATAAACCATATTAACAAACTGAAGTTGGGAACATATGTATATGTATAACTGATTCACTTTGTTATAAAGCAGAAACTAGCACACCACTGTAAAGCAATTATACTCCAATAAAGCTGTAAAAAACATTTTTTTAAAAAGGTAAAAAAAATAAAAATTATTTTTAAAAAAAGGCAGAACACTCTATGACATAAATCACAGATCCTTTTTGACCCACCTCCTAGAGAAATGGAAATAAAAACAAACCAGTGGGACCTAATGAAACTTCAAAGCTTTTGCACAGCAAAGGAAACCATAATCAAGACAAAAAGACAACCCTCAGAATGGGAGAAAACATTTGCAAATGAAGCAACTGACAAAGGATTAATCTCCAAAATTTACAAGCAGCTCATGCAGCTCAATATGAAAAAAACAAACATCCCAATCCAAAAATGGGCAGAAGACCTAAACAGACATTTCTCCAAGGAAGATATACAGTTTGCCAACAAACACATGAAAGGATGCTCAACATCACCAATCATTAGAGAAATGCAAATCAAAACTACAATGAGGTATCACCTCACACCAGTCAGAATGGCCACCATCAAAAAATCTACAAATAAGAAATGCTGGAAAGGGTGTGGAAAAAAGGGAACCCTCTTGCACTGTTGGTGGGAACGTAAATTGATACAGCCACTATGGAGAACAGTATGGAGGTTCCTTAAAAAATTTTAAATAGAACTACCAGATGACCCAGCAATCCCACTAATGGGCATATACCCTGAGAAAACCATAATTCAAAAAGAGTCATGTACCACAATGTTCACTGCAGCTCTATTTACAAAAGCCAGGACATGGAAGCAACCTAAGTGTCCACTGACAGATGAATGGGTAAAGAAGATGTGGCATATATATCCAGTGGAATATTACTCAGCCATAAAAAGAAATGAAATTGAGTTATTTGTAGTGAGGTGGATGGACCTAGAGACTGTCATACAGAGTGAAGTAAGTCAGAAAGAGAAAAATAAATACTGTATGCTAACACATATATATGAAATCTAAAAAAAAAAATTAAAAATGGTCATGAAGAACCTAGGGGCCGGACAGGAATAAAGACGCAGATGTAGAGAACGAGTTGAGGACACGGGGAGGGGGAAGGGTAAGCTGGGATGAAGTGAAAGTGGCATGGACATATGTACACTACCAAGTGTAAAACAAATAGCTAGAGGGAAGCAGACACATAGCACAGGGAGATCAGTTCGGTGCTTTGTGGCCACCTAGAGGGGTGGGATAGGGAGGGTGGGAGGGAGGAAGATGCAAGAGGGAAGAGATATGGGGATAAATGTATAGCTGATTCACTTTGTTATAAAGCAGAAACTAACACACCATTGTAAAGCAATTATAGTCCAATAAAGATGTTAAAAAAATAGAAAAAAAAAGAAGCCTATTGTAGACAAGTGGGTGGAAACAGAATACGGAGAAGGACCTCGAGTTTCACTGTGCAGGTGTTAAGTTTGAAATGTTAAAAGAGAATTCAAGGAAACTACTGGATATATGACTCTGGAGACTCAGAGGTCTGGACGGGAAACATAAATTCAAGAGTCATCAGGATATATAGAAATGGATTGTGTGCTAAATTATGGCAGAAAGAAGACAAAAAAGTTCACAGTTCCAAGCCTTAAGATTTGGATAGCGGAGGAGCCTACAAAGATGAAACAGAGCCGATGAAAAAAGAGGAAACTAAAAATGTAGCAATACAAAAGGAGAATGCTTCAAGGAGGAGTGATCTACACAGCCAAGTGCTGAGGAAAGGTCAAGTGAGATGAAAACAAGTTTTCACTGAATTTGACAGTGCTGAATTCACTGGCCCCCTTGACAAAAATAATTTTGTCAGAGTGGAAAACTAACTTCAAGATAAAAGTCAGAGACTTCTATGTATGCCACATACAAAGGGAAAAAAGCAACAGCTGAGGGTATATAGATGATTCTTCCCCACAGGTTGTACCAGAAACATTCTTGATGTCCTTTCTTCTGCCTGATAGGGTTATTTGAAATAAAACAGAGATGATGGTACATAAATAATGACTGCACACACAAAAGGAAATCAGCCTAAACTAGCTGCTGAGGGAGAAGAAAAAAAAAACTCTGCCTAGCACTTGGTAAATTCTGAATGCTTATAAGAAAAAGCTGTTTGCCACACTAAACTATAAAAAAAAAAAAAAAAAAAAAAACTGTCAAGAACAAAGATCTGTCACATACTTGTTATTTTAAAAATCAGGCCTGGGCTTCCCTGGTGGCGCAGTGGTTGAGAGTCCACATGCCGATGCAGGGGACACGGGTCCGTGCCCCGGTCTGGGAAGATCCCACATGCCGTGGAGCGGCTAGGCCCGTGAGCCATGGCCGCTGAGCCTGCGCGTCCAGAGCCTGTGCTCCGCAACGGGACAGGCCACAGCAGTGAGAGGCCCGCGTACCGCAAAAAAA
>NW_020173773.1:300720-304009 GCF_003031525.2 Neophocaena asiaeorientalis asiaeorientalis | reverse complement strand
ACCCAAGAGGGGAGGGCCCCCGGCCCCCAAAAAAAAAAAAAAAAAAAAAAAAAAAAATCAGGTCTAAAATACAAATGCTTAAGTCCATCAGAAAAGTCTAAAACTACTATTGAAAATATAATTCTGACTTATAATTTTATTTCCATGTGATAAACTCTAGTAATGATTTCCGCACATCTGTGCTGACTGGCTTTGTTCTATCAGCCAAAAATATTCTTTGGAAAAGAAAAAAAAATCTGATAGGAAAAATACCAGGAAAGGGACTGGGTGGAGTTGAAGGGGAAAGAAAAGGGAGAACCTAAGCCAACATGCAATCTGGAGGCAATTAGATCCACACTAGTCCTGAGATGGTCAGGGTTCTAGGCTGCCTGCAAACCATTCCATACCAATAGAAAAAATTTCAACAAATAAATCACTAACGTGAAGGACAGTATTAAGGAGCTAGAGTTACTGAGAATTCCTGGACTACAGGTTCTGGCTGATGCCTTATGTGTAGGGTGACTATCCTTTTCCCTTTATCTAAGACAGTCCTGATTTATGCCTGACGTCCTGACATAAATATTATTAGCACCACCTTTCATTCTTATAAGTGCCTCAGTTCGGTTGACAAACTATATGGTCATATTACTTATATACCACACATTTCTAAGACTGAAAAAATATATGCAGTTAATTATTAAATAAAAGGCAAATGCAATATTATAAATTACAACATTAAGAATCTACTCCTGGGCTTCCCTGGTGGCGCAGTGGTTGAGAGTCCACCTGCCGATGCAGGGGACACGGGTTTGTGCCCCGGTCCGGGAAGATCCCACATGCCGCGAAGCGGCTGGGCCCACGGGCCATGGCCGCAGAGCCTGCGCATCCCGAGCCTATGCTCCGGAAAGGTAGAGGCCACAACAGTGAGAGGCCCGCATACCGCAAAAAAAATATATATAAATAAAAAGAATCTACTTTTTTATTTGAACCAGTTCTCGTAACTCTCCTAAAAAATGAAACATAACATAAAATAAGCTGCATTAAAAAAATAAATACAAATGTCATGGCTGAGTGTAAATAAACCACCAAAAATTCAGTTTAAAACAAATTCATACTCGGTGCTTTCAAATGTTTCACAAACATGTTTTTCGTATCTGTTATTCAGTATTTACAATAATAAAAGAAAGAACATCAAATAATGGACCAACACCTAAATTTCCCAAGTGCCTCAATAATAACCTTAGATATTTCAAGAGACTTACACGTAACCTTTACAAGAATCGATAATCACATCCATTTTTTACTAAGACCAGTAACCCAGATTATGCACAGGCAGTGGTGACTCTGGGGTCAGGGACAGAGAGATGGCTTGCATTTCATGCACTACTTTGAGAGCTGATAAATTACAGCCTAAAAGCCATCCAGACCTCTAGTTTGAACTAGTACCATCAGTGTACTGTGCTTTCCGGGAACCACCATATTACCTTACTCTAACATGGACATATAATAAGTGAAGGCTTCTATTTATTGTAGTTAGTGCAAAATAAGTAATATTCCTGTCAAGCTTACCTGAACCGTAATTTCTAATTACGTGTCTAATCTCATTCCATTTTTAGTAACAAGCTATACAACCTAAGTGGCACAGTCTCAACTCTTACACATCCAAAAACTGGCTATTAAAAATGTAACCTTTGCTGGATCTCATGTAGACAACAACAGAACTCAAAATTACGGGACATGTAGGGCAAACTTGGAAAAATTATTTGGTAAATTAAAAATTCTATTAAACTCTAGCAATATTCTATACTGTTATATGATCACTAAGATCAGTATTTCAGAAGCATGGCTAATTTGGGCACGTAAAAAAAAAAGGCAGGAAATGTTAGGTTTTCCAACATCATGGCATCTATCACATTCTATGTTGCATTACAGTCACTACCATATAATTCTTTGGATCCTCTGCCACATTTAGCATAGTACTTTGCATACTGCAGCTTCCTAAAAAAAAAAATGAATACTAGCATTTTTTCCAGGAAGACTAAATGAAGACAAGCCTGAAGGACTATGGTAATAATCTCATTAAATGGTATGGGTGTAACAAAGTAAAAATCAGGAGAATGATTCCCCTATGGCCTTTGGCCTGTAAAACCTTAGTTAAGAGTAAACAAATCTTTAATGATTTTCAAGCATTATTCTGTGCCACAGTTGCCACACTATGACCTCCCTTTGCCTTGTTAGTCAAGGACCTAGCTCCATTTGGTTCTAATAACAATTACAAATAACACAGGGAAATGTTTATCAAGAATTATACAGGTCTGAAAAGGTCCACTATAACCTTCTTCTAGTTGACATAACATAGAAATTGTATTTTCATAGAGTTAAGTCTTTTACTATTGAGAAGCTATATGGAAATTTACCAAGACAGAATTAAATTATAACAAGGGACAGAGATTCAACAAAAATCACAATAAACAAGTATAAATGATTTTATCTAATGACTACAAACAGGTTCAACCATATCATTCCACCAAATCATATCTATCACAGATGATATAGTAACAAATATTAAATACATTATATGTATAAACATATGATAGACAGATAAAATAACTATATTAAAGACATTATATACAATATAATATGTATATATTATATGCGTTTCAATTTGTATATCAGTGCACACAAACTGAGATTTTTAAGGTCACATCTCTATAAGAATTCTGAAACTGGGACAGCTTTTAAAAAGTATATTTATTCTTAGAACTGATCTTAAGAGTAAATTTAATGAATGTCCTTGTAACTCATTTGTTCTACTAGTTAAAATTGTGTATAAACAATTTAGATGTAAATCTAACCTGTAGCTGTTTTTCTGGACGATACCATCTGATGTGTCTTGCTCCTCTTTAGCAGAAAATCCTAGAAGATGCCTCCTTTGATTTGTAGGGTTCACACCAGGATTCATTCTCCTGGAATCTCGTTCCAACACACTGAAAATTTTAAAATGTTAAGAAATAATTGAAATAAAAATGTCATACATATGCATCCTACGTGTAGCTCTGAAGCAAATCAAAATTCTTTTGTAGCTCTATACACACAGCAAGAACACGAGGCATAGAAGCAAGTCAAAACAGCTTACTGATATGGTCAAATCCCTAGCTTGTCACCCTGTACATATATGAAAAATAATTTTGAAAATAATTTTGTAAGTATAGAAGTACCTTATTTATAACCTGTTTAGACTAAGTCAGTATTCTATATGCTTTAAAAACTATAATTATGTTATGTGTGTGTGTGTGTATATATATATATA
>NW_020173773.1:279860-300655 GCF_003031525.2 Neophocaena asiaeorientalis asiaeorientalis | reverse complement strand
TATATATATATATATATATATATATATATATATATAAAGTAGAAACAGGTATATAAAAAGTAGAAATAGGTACATATAAACAAATTCTAAACTCAGATAATAACTGGAATAAGAAGTCTTAGATGCTGCAAACTGATTATTTTCAATGAGGAAATACTTCGAATGAAATGGGAATTTTTCTCTTTAACAACAGCCAAATTCTTTAGATTTTCACAATCCCAGAAGACGGGCTATCAAATAAAGCTAACAGAAATTTCTTTAAATGCCTATGAAAGTTTCCTACTTACTTCTTTCTCCCCACTCTCCCTAATTCCTTCTTCATGTATTTGGGGCAAACATATGTATATCAATATCAATCAAATACTGCAATAGTTATTTAACACTATTATTCATTCATTCATTCATTTATTTATGGCTGTGTTGGGTCTTCGCTGCTGTGCGTGGGCTTTCTCTAGTTGCGGTGAGCGGGGGCTACTCTTCGTTAAGGTGCGCGGGCTTCTCATTGTCGTGGCTTCTCTTGTTGTGGAACATGGGCTCTAGGCGCACAGGCTTCAGTAGTTATGGCACGTAGGCTCACTAGTTGCGGCTTGCGGGCTCTAGAGCGCAGGCTCAGTAGTTGTGGCGCACGGGCTTAGTTGCTCCGCGGCATGTGGGAATCTTCCCAGACCAGGGCACGAACCCGAGTTCCCTGCATTGGCAGGCGGATTCCTAACCACTGTGCCACCAGGGAAGTCCCAACACTTTTAGCTCATTAATCAAGGACTTAGAAATTTGGCTCATCAATAAGATATCTTGTGTGTGTGTTTAATTTTACAATGCCACACATATAACTTACACTAGTCACAATCTTCTTGGAATTCAACACAAAGGGAATTTCCCTGGAGAAGCACAAAAGAAGGGATACCAGATTCTATTTAGAGGGATGAAGTAGAGGAGGAAAATAAGGCTGACAAGAACGTCACAGTTAAGGGTCCTGTGATTCTAAGAGAAAAGGAGTTCTTTGGGGTTTAGTAATTTGCCTCCAAATTTGGGGAAAGGGATGTTAGGTGGAAGCAAAAAGCAGGTACACCCCTCTAGACTCTTTTTCTGATATCTTATTATGTTCCCTATTCTCCTCAATTCTTTACCTCCAGAATCACTGCCTTCCAGTGGTTCTCACAGGTATGCTGTGGCACTCTGGCATAGTACAAACTCTTCAAAAGTATACCACCAAATTATGATCATTGTACAAAATTTAATTTTGCTACAACTGAGGCTACATTTTGTTACAATTGTATTTTTCAGACAGAGTATTTACCTGAGTGGTCACAAACAGTATAAACCCTTCTGCAAACGAGGTAAGAGGCCTAATGGAATGTCCAAGTAAACTCAGGAAAACTTAGTTTGGTGAGTATTTTAGAAAACATGAGATAAGCAGTAAACAAAACAATTTTGTCAGGAAGCCAAATGAAGAATGTGATGACAACTGCAGAATATATTTTTTCTTTTTGAAACTTATGTTTTTGAAAAGTGTTTACTTTTTAATCCTTTCAAGTGTAATGCTAAAATTTTTACTTAGGAAAGTATGCAGTAAACAAAATCAAAGTTAAGAACTTTCCCGCCAGTTTACAGCATCTCAATTAATTCACCCCCTACTGGCCCACCCCTCCATTGCATTAGTGAAATATCCACATAGTAACATTCCTGTTTGGTGGAAGTACTCCCTCAACCCCGCCAATCCCTAGGAAAAGCTCTGTCACCCTAACTATTTAAGAATTGCGTATGCGGCCCACCCACGTTTTATTTCCAGTGGACAGTGTTGAGCTAAAGCTCCTGGGAAGGAACAGTGTTTGGGAGGGGAGCAAATTCTGGGTTGTCCCTCCCTGGGATTCACTTCAATAGGGTCCTCTTTTTTTTTTTTTTTTAAACTAGAAATGCTTTAACTAGTACCACCAGTCTTGGTACTAGTTCTGGACTCTGTGGCTATTCAGAACAAGTCTAAGCAAGCCTTCTTCCAATGTCCAAAGACACCTAACATCCCCCGCCCCTCACTCCAGGCTTTCTTTTTCAAAGCTTTAGTTTCTTCCATATGTTCCTCTTTATAGTACAGTCTTAGGTCCCTTCAGCATATTTGGTCACTCCTCTCTCAATGTTTCTCAGAGATGGGCCCAGAACTGGCCACAACACTTCTGAGGTAGTATGACCATTATAGGATGGAACGGGATAAGTCCTTCCCATGTTCTAAATATTATTCTTCTACCAATATACTTAATATCAGGTAGACTTTTTTAGCAGTTACATCATACTCTATATTGAGGCTGGTATAATTAAAACTCCAACTGTTCTCACAAACTGATTTTGGACTATTACCTTCCCTTCCTTTCCTCTCCTCTCTCACTTCCAATTCTGAAGTTATATAATTGAGCTTTTTGATCCAGCTGAATAATTTACATCAAATTCCTCTTAAAATATCATTCAAGAACTTTTAGAATCCTAATTAGCAAAAGAAATTCTCCTTCTAAGCAAGGAACAACATACCATCAACATCCTCAACTGAGTTGTTATTAAGATATCGAAAAGAACAGAGCCAAGAAATTGAGCCCTCCAGCATGCTCCTAGGGAGTGCCTTCCAAGTTTGTAAAAACATAAGTTAAACCACTTACGAATTAATTGTAATATATCCTAGACCAAAATTCCCTGTCTTGACCACAGAGATATTACAAGACTGTTAAACATTCTTCTAAGATGCAAATACAGTATGACAGCAGCAACCGTTTTTTGAGCACCTACTATGTACTAAGGAATGAAAACTCAAAGAAAGTTGAGGCTCAAAGAGTTTAAACAGTTTGCCCAAGTCATGCTGTGATATGGTAGTTTATAAAAAGAAATATATATTTGGTCACAACATTTTTCCTGGCACAGAGCTCCTAAAACCCTTGGAATTTCCCAAGCGATAAGACCCATAAAGGTGCCTTTTGCTATGTCAATGAGGTGAGCTGGAAGGCCCTAGCTTACCTAAGGATAGAGAGAACCATCAGAATAGAGAGTTGGAACTTTCAGTCCCACCCACCACCCCCCAACTCCAGGGAGGGGAAAGGAGCTAGAGATTGAGCTCAATCACCAATGGCCAATGACTTAATCAATCTGTCTCTGGCATGAAGCCTCCATTAAAACGCAAAAGGAAGGGATTCAGGGAGCATCTGGGTTGGTGAAGATCCAGGGACAGTGGTGAGCTTGAAGAGGGCATGGAAGTTCCCTGTCCATTCCCCTATACCTTGCCCTATGCAGCTTTTCCATTTGGCTGTTCCTGAGTTATATCTCTTTATAATAAACAGGTACTCTTGTAAGTAAAATGTTTCTCTGACTTCTGTGAGCCACTATAGCAAATTAATTGAACCTGAGGTCATGGGAACCTCTGATCTATAGCCCGTTAGCCAGAAGCACAGGTGACAACTTGGATTAGCGATTGATGCCTGAAGGGGGTGTAGGGTAACTCTTGTAGGACTGAGCACTTAACCTGTGGGATTTGACACTATCTCCACACTGTCTGTGTCAGAATTAAGTTTAATTGTAGGACACCCAGCTAGTGTCTGAGAATTGCTTGGTGGTATGGGAAAAACCTCCCCACACGTTGAAACTGGGTGATCAGAACTCTTAGGGAGAACTGTTTGGTGGTGTGGAAAAACATACGTTGGAATTGGTGTCAGAAATGTAAGTGCTCTGAGTAATTAACAAATTAACAAATTGGGTCCAGGATTAGAACATCATCACTGCATTATGTTGACATTTCCCAAAATGACTGATTTTTTTTTAAGTTGTTTCAAACTAGTTTATTTAGCGGTTCCATTTTCACTCCTCAATAGATTTTATGTATTTCTCATAGGCTTCTTCACTCATCAGTTCATCTAGTTCTGAAGGGTTACTGAGTGTCATCTTGATCAGCCAACCGTCTTCATAACAAGATTTGTTGACAAGTCCTGGATTTTCTGCTAGAGCTTCATTAATTTCAGTTACTTCTCCTGATAGAGGAGAATAGAGTTCACTAGCAGCTTTCACACTGTCCAAAGCACCAAATTCCTCTTTTGTTCAATTTTGTCCCAACTTCAGGCAGACTACAGTAAACAACATCTCCCAAAGCTTCCTGTGCAAAATTGCTGATTCCCACTGTTCCAACATCGTTTTCTGTTGTTACCCATTCATGTTTGTCTGTGAATTAACGACCCGACAGCAGAACGGGGCCGGCGACCGCCCACAGTCCCCAGGGCCGCGGCGGGCAGGGCGCGTTGGGTGCAGAGATGGCGCGCAGGCTGCCGACCGCGCGGCCCGCACGCTCCACACCACTCGCAGTGCCATGTTCGCAGCCAGAATGACTGATTCACTCATTTATTCAACATGTACTAGATACCTATTATGTTCCAGGAATAATATTTGATGCTAAAGACTCAAAGATAAAAATCAAATACTCTGTGTGTGTGTGTGTGTGTGTGTGTGTGTGTGTGTGTATGGTGGGGGGAAGAGTGATACAGACAAAAGATAATAGAGGGATTAGCAGCATAACAGCGGTTAATGCCAAATGTTACAGAAGCATATAGCTAGGGCATCTGATCTTTACCAAGAGGATCATGAATTTATCTTAAAATACAAGCAGTAAATAAACGGGTGGAAAGGAGGATGTGAGTGAGAAGGCATTTCATGTAGATAGACTACTATATGAAAAAGGACACAGTCATAAGAGAGTATGTTTTGCTTGGGGAATTGCAAGTAAAGCAGAAGAGGGTATGTAAGTGGACATGTGCATGTGCAAGCACAGTGAGAAAGGGATCATCTCAGAGAGAGAAGGAAAAGAAAGGAGACTAACCATAATGCAAGGCTAGATTATTTATGGATGGCCCTGTCTGCCACATTATCATTAAGTCTAGCAATTTATTCAATAAAATAAACAAAACTGGTATGTTCTGTTCTTGTTTTAATTGTGGCTCCCAGTTAACATATCCCTTTCTATATCAAAATCTTCCCTATGAACAATATTAAATTCCCTGCTCTAATGGGGAAAATCTACCTTCTTTCTTTTAAAAACTGCTATTACATTTGTCTCCTATTCATCTAGACTACTTGATGGTTACCACTGCCAGAAAAACAGCAGATTACTAGAACGGTTCCTCTGCTTTCCTACTTCCTGGCTAGGGATCTTAAAGCTGTTTGCAAGGCTCTCATAGTTAACTGCTAAGTCAAAGTGGCTGCTATGGCTTCTAGGAGTAGTTTCTGTACTTTTCCTTTCTTGAATCCTACTGTCAACTAGCAATTAACACACTTTGTTAGTTCCTCTGGATCAGAATGCACCTTCCCCTAGCACAGTGATTCTCAGAGTGTGGTACCTGGACCAGCAGCATTAGCATCACCTGATAACTGGTTAGAAATGCAAACTCTCCGGCCCCATTCCAGACCTACTCACCCAAGAGCTCTGGGAGCAGTGCCTAACAATCTGATATACGCCAATGTTTGAGAGCCACTGTTTTAAACTAATCTTGTGTCTCATAACATCTTTCCTACCTCAATTCCCTAAAAGTTACACATTGTTCACAATAAATCCAACAGAAGTGGACAGTTTGGGGAAAAGGATGGGGAAGTCAGACGAGAGGGATGTGGAAGGACACAATCAAAAATGATTTATGTGGACTTCCCTGGTGGCGCAGTGGTTAAGAATCTGCCTATTAATGCAGAGGACACGGGTTTGATCCCTGGTCTGAGAAGATCCCACATGCCGCAAAGCAACTAAGCCCATGCGCCACAACTACTGTGCCTGTGCTCTAGAGCCCGCGAGCCACAACTACTGAAGCCCACGCGCCTCAACTACTGAAGCCCGCGCGCCTAGAGCCCATGCTCCGCAACAAGAGAAGCCACTGCAGTGAGAAGCCCGCGCACCGCAACGAAGAGCAGTCCCCGCTCACCGCAACTAGAGAAAGTCCACGCACGCACAGCAACAAAAACCCAACTCAGCCAAAAATAAATAAATACTTTTTTTAAAAAAATGATTTATGTGGTTTATGGATGATTTATGGAGTAAATTACAAGAGTTTACAATCATTAGTACTTGGAAGTTTTCAAAGAGCTCTTCCACTAATCATTGTTCTTTTCATGATTTTTATTACCACTGTGAAAACTGGCATTTTGATTCACAATTTGTGACTGTTACAAGCAAATGCCTTGAGTTTAACTATCAGTTCAGGTTATTCCATCTGTAACTGGACTGTGCTATAATCACTTAGTAGCTACACTTCCTAGGAGTCAGTTTTAATGTTGATTGGTTTGGCTCATAAGTGATCACTATTTTTTCCCACTGCCCATGTGAGTAATGATTATCACAGTGTAATGACAATATATGTTTAACCATAGCTACTTTAGTAACTTTTACCTTTTTTTAGCCTGAGGGCTCACTCAGATCTCATTCAATGGTCTCCACAAAAAGGATCTTCACAACACTTTTATTATACAGAGTCAACAAAGCATTTTAAACAAGGAAGTGGGTCAGAGAAGAGGCAAAAATAAGGATCCAAACAGTCTATAAGTCTCAATTTTATTATCTACCCATTGGGCCAGGAAGTATTTTGAAAAGGCAATATATTAATTTTAGAAAGAATCTTTTAAAGTTTTTCACTTTTTTGTTTTTAGTTGTTGCCATTTGGTCCCCAATTCCTTGCAATTTTTTTTTAAAGTCTCAAAATGAAATTTCTAAAAAAATAAATTAATTCAAGTGAAATGAAATTTCTCAAGCTAAATTACAGAGAAGCTGACTGTCCAATTCAGCTCAAAACAACTATATATGCTTGAACCTATGAAATGACCTACAGAAACTAATGTTAACCATCTAAATAACTGCAAATTTACATTTCCCTTGTTTTTTTAATATCTGAAAGACATAAAGGAGTTTTATTTTACTGCCAGAATTCAAGACTGTCTTAGTACAATTTGGACAACACAAATATTAAGAAAGGAATTTGACAGTCCTTATAATGGCCAAATGTACAAAAGAGTATGAGAAAATTACTGTTGATATGAACTTTTAGATTCTTGGCATGAGTGTTTTATATCATTCAATGTCCCTTTTTGTTAATTTTGGGAAAAATAAATTTCCAAGAACACAAGGAGATGACTCAGAGTCACAATAAGAATTAGTATAATGATTAACTGTTTATAGATCATGATATTAATATGGCAATCTAATCACTTTTCATCATTAGCTTAAATCAGATTCTATTCAGTATTTTTAAATAAACTAATAAGTATTTTTAAAAATAGAAGTCTCTATGACCAGAAACATGCTACCCTGCAAGAATCACAACAGTTTTAAGCCTTCAAATAATCATTACACCAATAAACCTTGCTCATGCTGTGGTGACGGCCTGAAAAGCACAGATTAATAAAACACAAGTAATTTCAATTTCCCCAAAAGTCTGGAAAAAGTATTATAAGAATTGTTACTTTACTTTTTCATTTATGAAATTCTAAAAGCCAACAACTGTTTTAGATTATTTATGAAGCCAACTTAATCCTTAAGATATGATTTCAGATACCCAATTTTCATACCAAGTAGCTGAACAAAAAATGGCAAATCTCCAAATCTATTCTTCCCTTTGCAAACCTGTTTCCTTATGGTACAAGTTGGTCAATTTTAAGTTCAAGCCACCTCAGCAGTTAAGAATCTTACTGGTTCCCATCCCCAAAAGATATCCATATGCTGCTATTCCTCTTCCTGAGAACTGCACATGAAAAAGTGAAATCACTTTAAGCTGGAAAGAGCATGAAAATCCTCAGCTTTTAATGTGGAATACAGGAAAGAACACAAAATTTGGAGTCAAAAGATATGGATTCAACGTGTAGCTATGAGACTCTCCAATTGAGTCGCTCTGGGAAAGTCGGTTAACTTCACTGAACCCCCAATTCCTCACATGTAAAATAGGAAAAATAAATATTTCACAGGGTTTTTCAAAGATTCAAATGAAACGATGGATGCGAACATGCTTTATAAATCGGAAAGTGCTATGTGTCCCACAGATGACACAGCAGTTAGTGGCACAGCTTGTCTTCCTGCCTGCCAGGTTCAGGCTATTCTCAACATAGCAACTGGAAGGACTGCTTTAAAATCTAGGTCAGATTACTATGTCACTCCTCTGCTCAAAACCTTCAGATGGCTCTTCATTTCTATCATGGTAAAAGCCCAAATCCTTACAATGACCAAGGCCTCACTAAATTTAACCCCTCCACCGTATCTCTCTGGCATCATCTCCTACTACTCTCCCCCTTGCTCACTTTAGTCCAACCACACTGACCCACTTGCTTTTCCTTGAACATGCAAAGCACACTTCCACCCTAGCGCCTTTGTACTGGTTGTTCCCTCTGTCTGGAATGCTCTTCCTCCACATATCCATATGGCTATTTATCACCTTTAAGCCTTGGTTCAAATGTCTACTTTACAGTGATCACTATTTAAAACTACAATTCCAACAACCACTCTCACACTTGTAAAACCATTTACCCTACTATATTTTATCCCTTTGTTCTATTATTTCACTTATCATGTTTATTGTCTGTATGTCCCTGTAGGTACAGAGACCTGTTTTGTTCGAGACCTGTTTTGTTCGAGGACAATGCTTAACCCATAGAAGGCATTCTTTTTTTTTTTTTAAATAACAAATAAATGAATTTTATGTAACATTCTGCCTCATGCCAGGAGAAAAAATCCAGATCTTTATTTTAGGAAAACTAACCCACAACTCAAGAACAGCAGGTGGTAAACTTATTATTATACCATCTCCAGATCCAGGAACAGGAAATTATGTTAATTTTCATTGCAACTGAGGCTAAAGACAGGGAGTTCCCAAGGGAGTTCTCCAAATCTTAAAAAATCTATTTTTCTCTGTTTATTGAATGGTTCACAGATGATTTTTGCAGACTTGTAGTAAATCAGCGTAATTTACTAGAAACAGAAATTTGACTGAAGGAAGAAATAGATCAACAGTTGAAATGTTGTTTTTTTTTTTTTTTTTTAATCCTCTAAATAGCAGTTCTCAGAACCAGGGATTACCAGACCCTGAGGAGAAACAGGGACTTTTTACAGTGGCAGTTTGCCAAGTGAGCCAACAAGAGCAAGAAAACAACCTGAGATTCTTTCATCCATTCAGTGAACAATTATAAAGCAAGCACTCTTCTAACAGGCGATGATCAGTCTTGGAACCCAGCCACTATACTCTGAGAAAGGCCAAGCAACTTGTGGAGAGGCCCAAATGAAGAAAAATCGAGACCCTGTAGCCAATAGCCCTGGCTCAGGTCCCAGCTCAGGCCAGCACCAACCTGCTGGCCTGATGAGTAAGCCAGCTCGAAAGTAGGTCCTCCATCCTGAGCCAACCCCGTTGACACTCCATGGAGCAAAGAAGCACTGTTTCTACTGAGATGTTGAATTTCCCAAACTGCAGATGTTTCAGCAAAGTAACTGACTGTTATTGTTTTAAGCCTTTAAGTTTTGGGGTGGTTTGCTACACAGCAATAAATAACCAATACACTATAGTTATTAAATTGCTGAAGCCAATGAGTCAATGTTTAATACAAAAAGTTTGTGTGCAAACAACTCTTTGGTATCCTCTCACTTGAGAAAGGCGCACCTACTCATTCTTAATGTCAAAAAGATGCCTGTACATTTGAGTGCAATCTGTTCTATTATATTCCCACCAATCCCATCAGCCCATAAAATATGTATTTTCTCCTTTCACATCCAACCTTAAGCTTTAGGAAAATGGGTAAAGTTATTGGATAGAGTCCTAACTCCTCTATCTGTAAATACCAACTGTTTCTCTACATGGATCGCTGTTGTTCTGTTAATGATTAACACAAGGGCTCCAAAGGCAGCCTGTGAACCCTAGCTCTGCCAAATGTTAGATGTGACTTCAGTTTCCTCATCTGTAAAATGGAGATAATAACACTTACCTTAGAGTTCCAGGAGGAATTAATTTATATAAAGTGCTTAGACTAGTACTTGGTGCAGAGCAAATGTTTGATAAATAAAAGCTTAACACAACAAAACACACAAAAACTGCTACCTTTACCAACCAAGCACAGGTGGTATCAACATACAGCCAAACTCGGATTATTTTGAAACTGTCTTCACTTTTTTATTCATCTTCTTTTTTCCAACAGTCTTATTTCCATTTATCTCTCATTTTCAAATTCACATCACACACAAAAAAAGGGGGTAGAAGGAAAAATGAAAGCAAGTAATGCGGTTTTATTGAGAATTCCAGTAAAAGAGTTGAGATAGAAAGCCATATAAGGCATACAGAGTATCTGTGATTCCCCAATATTAGCTCCTCAGAGCTCATGGATTGTGACAAACTGCCTGAGAACATAAGACATCAATGCTCGCTTATGTTCACAACACACAGACACCATGAAGTCTAGATGCACAGCACACACAGTTCATGCTATACTAGCCATAACTCTGTTAAAAACAATCTGTAGGGCTTCCCTGGTGGCGCAGTGGTTGAGAGTCCGCCTGCCGATGCGGGGGACACGGGTTCGTGCTCCAGTCCGGGAGGATCCCACATGCCGCGGAGCGGCTGGGCCCGTGAGCCATGGCCGCTGAGCCTGCGCGTCCGGAGCCTGTGCTCCGCAACGGGAGAGGCCACGACAGTGACAGGCCCGCATACCGCAAAAAAAAAAAAGAAAAAAAAACCAATCTGTAGAATAACCCTTAAAATATGTTTCAAATGCTTACTGAAATGACAGAACAGGTCAAATCTGGAGAAAATAAGACATTAAAGGCAAACTGCCTAGAAGCAATAAATAATTACATATATATTTTGAAAAATCAAAAGTTTCAAAGTTATCTTATACTACCTTAATATTAGGCTAGACCTTCACTTATTACAAAAGTAAAGCTGTGTATTCCTCTATTATTTATGTTTTGCACAGCTCAGTACTGAAAATAGTGTTTGAGAAAGCTATTTCAGACAAACCATCCACTAGTCCTTGTTTTATGTTAAAGATCTGTAGTCTAAAGAAAATATCAAAGTAACCAACTTAAACTCTGACAGTTTTCTCATCTGCCCTAGTCTCTCACTGATGTCCTCTCACAAGACAGAAGCAGCAGAAGTTACCACATTATCTCCTTTTATCTTTGAAAGTGACATAGTGACTTATTCAAGGTAAAGGAGGAAGTTAACAAAGGATGTACGTTTCTGATTTCAACTGCTTTTCCCTTCACTGTAACAAATCAAGTCTGAGGGGGAAGTAGCCAAGTGATACATGATAAAGCCACTGTGATACTCCTCATAAGCCTCCCTATATATAACTCAGGAAAGCCAAAACTAAAGAAAATCATCAACAGAATTTTCCATGCCCTCAAAACTCAGCTCTTCACTACTGATAGACTCTAAGCCATTTTTTTAAAGGATGAAATCCACAGGGGATAGAAGAAAAGAGAACCAATTACTTTGCACAGATACTTTTTTGAAGAACATGAGTAAATTAGACTATTTGGGAAAAGAACTGCCCTTAGCTCTGCTACCTCTCTGCAATCCCAGATTCAATAACACCTGGTATTTAGATGTATTTCTTCAGTTTATGTGTCACTTTGATAAATGTGGAAAGCACTTTTAGCCAAAAACTTGAATTAGATTTCATTTAAAAACCTGGCTGAACAAAACTATGTATACTTGGTGGTTTGAAGTCTGACATTTAAGTTAGACAGTAACTTTTAACTTACAGCCAATAGTGATATCATACAGCAAAGTGTGCTCAGCAATTGAATAAGGAAAAAAAATTGAAGCCAGATTTGGGGACAGGCTCATCTCAGGATAAGAAGCTAGAATTCTTCCCATAAAAATAATGAAAAGCTGACAAACTTGGAGAATATTGGAATTAGAGACATTTTATTTCTAACCAGTTCCCGGCCACTCAAATTCAAAACCATATTCTCTGTGGTTACCTTTCCCCTATAACATAGTCTCATAAGAAAACCACAGAGTAGCTGGTCCTTAAGTAGTACAATTTGCTCTTCCTCATCCAAGTCTGATGTCTCAAACTGTAAAGATTCTGGTTCTTGTGAAGGGACAGCACCCAACCAGAACAAACAAGGGAAAAGTATTATCAATTTCAAACACTTGTTAATTTTTTTTAACACCTAATATATTTAAAACCGCCTCTGGATGTTGCCTTATTATTTGCAGAAAAGGAGAATGGTTATAGTGACTTTTTAAATAGTAGAAAGGGAAAAATGTAACAAAGGAATCTATATACTGAAGTCCTATGTGCCAGGAAGAAGTTCCTCTCACAGGGTTCTGTTATGATTCCTGTTCTGTCTAAAACACAGGTCCATAAATTTCCTCAATTATATAATACAAACCTATGACTATACAAGCGTCTGTCTAGAGATTTAATAAAATCTTCTAATTTAATGGATAAGTGCTCTTACAATTACCATAGGGGTCAATGTATAGAAAGAAATATAAAACTATACACAGTAGTTTTCAACCCTGGACATACCTCAGGATCACCTAAAGAAAAATACTTTGTTTAAAAATAAATGATTTAAGGACTTTTCTGGTGGCACAGTGGTTAAGAATCTGCCTGCCAATGCAGGGGACATGGGTTCGATCCCTGGTCCAGGAAGATCCCACATGCCATGGAGCAACTAAGCCCATGCGCTGCAACTACTAAGCCCGTGCGCTACAACTACCGAGCCCACGTGCCACAACTACTGAAGCCCGTGCACCTAGAGCCCATGCTCCACAACAATAAAGCCACCGCAACGAGAAGCCCACGCACCACAATGAAGAGTAGCCCCCACTCGCCGCAACTAGAGAAAGCCCGCACACAGCAACAAAGGCCCAGTGTAGCCAAAAATAAAATAAATGAATACATAAATTTTTAAAATAAAAATAAATGATTTAGACCCATCTCACTAGATTCCATAGGTTCGGGGTAGGGCTCAGTTAGCTCTCTTTTTAAGATTTCGTAGTGATTATGTACAGGAAAGGTTGAAAACCACTATGAGAGAATTTACCAAAAAGTCATCCAAACTGTTAAGGAGAAAAGGAAAATTAGCAAAACATCAGACAAACTTCTATGATAAAAACTGTAGCCCTACTATACTCAACAGTCAACAAATCTCAGAACATAACAAAGCTGATAATAAACAACAAATTGCAAGTGGCATTTAGACTGATGTTTTCCCAACTAGCTCTTAATCACCCTGTTTTATAAAGAAGGAATTATTTTTAACAGTTTGTTGCTGGTTAAACTTTATGTTGATAACAGAATCTTTCAGAAATTCTTTTATTTCTATCGAAATTAATCTATTTTCCCTTTTTCTTCCCTTATTTCCCCCTCATTTCTTAAATAAATTCAGCTTCCCTCCACGAAGAAATATTTTTACCAGTGTCTAAAATGAACACTGCTCATTTCCTCTACCTCACTGTATTTCCTTGATATCTGTTCAAGTCTGAGACTTACATCAATCCTTGGGGCCTGGGAGCAAGTTAAACTTACCTAATGTCAAAACAGTGATGAAGTGCAAACTTAAAACAACAACAAAACTTAAAAATCAAACAGAAGCACAGCATAGAGAAGTAATGAAAAACCATGCCTTTGGTATGAACATCAGGTATGAACTTTGACCACTGAGTTAAGTACGAACCCAAGAGGAGGAAATTCTAAAGATTAAGTCCTCTCCCTAACAAAGAAAATATCTTTCTCAACCTCATAAAATTTAAATGTAATAACCATTTATACTGTACCCTATCCAATTTCAACGTCTGTTAGAAGGTTTAGTGTCTGAAAAATGACTAGAAGAAACTACATTTATAGTGCAGAAAGTAGTAGTAATGAGATAAAGAGAACAGCTATGAAAATTAAGGTATCTTAGAAAATGTACAATCAGAAAAACATAAAGAAAATGGAACCAGTCATACAGAGTGAAGTGAGTCAGAAAGAGAAAAATAAATACCATATATTAACGCAGATACGTGGAATCTAGAAAAATGGTACAGATGAACTGGTTTGCAAGGCAGAAATAGAGACACAGATGTAGAGAACAAACGTATGGACACCAAGGGGGGAAAGCAGGGGGGTGGGGTGGGGGAGGTGTGATGAATCGGGAGATTGGGATTGACATATACACACTAATATGTATAAAACAGATAACGAATAAGAACCTGCTGTACAAAAAATTAAATTAAATTAAATTAAAAAAAAAAAAGAAAATGGAACCAGTCATAAGAGACCCAGGCCTCGAAAAAAAATTTTTTTTGCCATTTTTATTCTTTTAAGAGGGGGGGTCAACTTTTTTTCCATTTCTGTATTATACCTTGGTTACTGTCGTGTGTCATAAACTTCCCTTGGAATGTCCTTCTCTCCTTCTCTCCTTATAATTCTTTAATTGTACTCTCCTCTGTGAAGTCTTTCCTCATAATAACTCTCTCCATTTATCGCCCTCTTCTCAGTACAACACTCACAACCTACAGCACGTTACTTGGTGCTCACTATGACATTTCCTTGCACTAGTCACTGTTTCATGCTGTTCTCCTTTGGAGTGAACATGATGGCCTACGTGACCTGAACACAGCCTACCCTTTCAGCCCGATTGTTTACCATTCCCCACCATACATTCTATGCTCATTAACATTCAATCATTCATTCATTTAGTCACTCAACCATCATCCAACAAATATTTATCAAGTAGCTACAACACGTCAAGCTCAATCTAAAAGCAAGGTAAGCTCTAGCCATCTGTGACTGCTTCTTACTGTGGGTAAAAGCCATCTTCTTTCACCTCTCTAAGCATTTGTTCAGAATATTGCCTCTGCCTGGAATGCCCTTCCCTCTCTGTCACCATGATAAAAACCTTCTTTGCAATTCAGTGCAACATGTGTCTACCATGTACTACATACACTATGCTAGATGCTGAGAATATATAAAAAAAGGAATAAGGCAGAACTTCTATTCTCAAAAAAAAAAAAAAAAGGAGGGAATTCCATGGCGGTCCAGTGGTTAGGACTCAGCACTTTCACTGCCAGGGCCCAGGTTCGATCCCTCGTTGGGGAACTAAGATCCCACAAGCTGCTCAGTGAGGCCAAAAAAAAAAAAGAATGGTCCATGGGAAACTGTGGAATCTCAATAAAGTAAGCACCACTAAGAATTAAAAAAAAAAAAGAAAAAGGAAAAAGGAGTCTATAGTGATGAAGACAGATACACCAACAAATAATTAGTAAAATATGATATATTCTATTATATGTATACAGGATAATTTGGGAACACCAAGAAATACTTAGCCCAGCCTAGGGGTGAGCTGAACTTGCTCAACGCCACTTCTGAAATCTGGAATAACAATTCCCCTGCTTTTCTTTATAGCTATACCATTTATGCGCATGCATTCATAATGTACAGTTTTTCTGATTTGAACTCTCTATAAATGTAATCATACTGTACCTATTTTTCTGCAATTTGCTTTTCCCACACAGTATGGTACTTTCTACAAGGTCTGATAAATAGCATTTTAATACCATAATTTAAAACCAAATTTCATTATGACTTCTTTGATCTATGGGTTATTTAGAACTGTGCCTTTTAATTTTTAGTAGTATAGGAGTTCTTAGTTTCATCTTTTTGTTATTGATTTCTAGCTTAATTGCACTAACAGTGAATGTAGTCCACATGTAGTTTTTGAAACTTGCTGATATTTCCTTTATGACCTAGTACAGAGTAATTTTTAACACTTTCATATATGGTTGGAAAACTACGTGTTGATAGATGCCGTATATATACATACAGCCACTAGATCAAATTTAATAATGACAGTAATCAAACCTTCTGTATCCTTGCAGATTTTCTTGTCTATGTGGTCTATCAATTACTGAGAGAGGTATGCTAAAATTTCCCACTATGGCAGCGGAATGCCAATTTTCACCTGTAGGTCCATCAGTTATCGTTTCCAAGCTATATTATTAGGAGCATACTAATTTAGAATTATTATACCTTCCTGATAAACTATACTTTTAAATCAGCATGTAGTGACTAGGTCTAATAATACTTTTCTCCTTAAAGTATATGTATCTGATATTAATAGAGTAACTCCAGCTTTCTTTTGGCTACTGTTTGCTTCTCCATCCTTTGATCTTCTACTTTTCTGTAGCTTTATGCTTCTAGGTGTTTCTCTTATAAACAGCATGAAGTTGAAGTTTGCTTTTCTCCCGCATCCAGTCTGACAATCTTTGCCTTCTAAATGCACAAGTCAGTACATTTCCATTTATTGTGATTACAGATAATATTCTAGATTCATTTCTACTACAATATTCTGTGCTTTCATAATCTAGCTGTTTCTTTCTCTCTTCATGCCATCTTTTTGACTGAATCCGTCCACCTCATTCCACAATACTACTTCTAATAGGTTTTGAAATGATATATCCTAATTATATTTTGTTAGATGTTACCCCTCAAAACTTTAAAATGCCAATTAATTTAACAAGTCTAAACATAGTCATCATCTTTACTTACTCCCCAAACAACAGAAACTTTGAGTGCTTTAAGCTCAGTCACACCCCTCACAATTTATCTGATGTTACTGTCCAGAAATTATAGTAGTCCCCCTTTACCTGTGGTATCACTTTCCACGGTTTCATTTACCTGTGATCAACCACATACTAAAAATATTAAATGAAAAATTCCAGAAATAAACAATTCTTAAATTTTAAAGTGTGCACTATTGTGAGTAGCATGATGAAGTCTCGCACTGTCCTGCTCAGTCCCACCCTTCCAAGACGTCAATCATCCCTTTGTTTAGTGTATCCCACTGGTTTAGTCACTTAGCAGCCATCTCAGTTACTAGGTTGACTGTCGCGGTATCAGTATTGCAGTGTTTGTGTTCAAGTAACCCTTATTTTACTTAACAATGGCCCCAAAGTGCAAGAGTAGTGATGCTGGCAATCTGTATATGCCAAAGAGAAGCCGTAAAGTTCTTCCTTTAAGTGAAAAGGTAAAGTTCTCTACTTAATATGGAAAGGAAAAAAATCATACGCTGAGGTTGCTAAGATCTACGGTAAGAACAAATCTTCTATCCATGAAATTGTGAAGAAGGAAAAAGAAATTCGTACTAGTTTTATCATCACATCTCAAGCTGCAGAAGTTATGGCCACAGTGTATAAGTGCTTAGTTAAGACAGAAAAGACATTAAATTTGTACCATAAGCTATTTTGAGAGAGAAAGAGGTCACATTCACATAACTTTTATTACAGTATATTGTTATAATTTTTTTTATTACTAGTTACTGTTGTTAACCTCTTACTGTGACTAATCTATAAATTAAACTTTATCATGGGTATGTACGTATAGAAAAAACATAGTATATATAGGGTTCGATACCATCCATGATTCCAAGGCATCCATGCAGTCTTGGAATATATCCCCCAAGGGTAAGGGGGTAATACTATACTTCCATCTTGATTTGTTTTAACCTTACAAACTAGACATTGTTCATGTTTTATACCATCAACTTTTTTAAAAGTTTCATTCACATTTATTATTTTTGTTGTTGTTGGCTCTTCATTTCTGTATCTCAAATCTTCTTTGAGGTTATTTTCCTTCTTCCTTAATACCTTGACACTTTTGAAGATTACAAAAATATTTTAATGTCCCCCTCAATCTGGCTTTATCTGATGTTTCTTCATGGTAAAACCCAGGTTATGCCATTTTGGCAAGAATGTCACAGAAGTGATGTTGTGCCCTTTTCAGTGCATCACATCAGGAGGTACAAGATGTCAGTATGTCTCATGACTGGTGATGTTACTTTGATTACTAAGTTCCTGTAGTGTAACCCCATAGTTATGGTAGTGTCTCTTAATATCTCTCAAGTTTTCCATCTCTATGTCTCTCTGTGTTACATTCTGTATAATTTCTTCAGATCCATCTTCCCATTTACTATGTCATTCTTCAAATGTGCCTAATTTTTTGCTTTAACCTGTGCATTGTTTTTCTAATGTCAACTTTTTAATTATCACATTTCCAGGTTCCTTTTCAAAATGTCCTGATTAATTCTTATAGTCTTTTGTTCTTTCATCATACTTCAATTCCCTCTTTTATTTAACATATTTATTTTACCTCTAGTATCTGTTAATCTTTCAGAGTTTTATTCTGTAGTTTATTTCCTCTAACTCTTATTCATGGTGGCCTGTTTCCTGGTGTGTTTAATAATTGGGGGGAGGTGAGAGGATGTGGATTCATGTTCAGTTGGAACCCTACCTTTGGCAATTTTTTAGATGTCTGTTTAAAGTGCCTTTCTCTGAGAAGGATTTACATTTGATTCTGCCAGGAGACTAGCAGTACCACCAACACAGGACCGCTTAAACTAAATTTTTGTCTTGGTTTTCTTTTGGGGCCACACAAGTAGTGTAAATTCAGGCTCAAACTGCATGAGTTAGGGCTTGTGGTAAAGAGAAAATTCTTTCTTTATTTCTACTCTACTCAAAGCCAATACCAAGATAGGTACTTACCAACACTCTCCCTATGTGGTATGGCAATCTACTTTTTTCTCTTTTAGCAACCAAGAATGTCATTCTTTGGAAGTTCCAGCTTTACTTGGGTGGGGGTAGGAGGGCTTCAGTTGTGACTTCTCACCTTGTTTGGATCCAGAGCTTTCTTTCCTCTTCCCAGGTGCTAGGACAAAAGGATGAGGAAGTAACGCTAGGACAAGCACCACTTCCAATGTTAGCTTACCATTATGGATTTATGTTACCTTAATATTCTGGCCTCTGAGAAGTGCTTCCTTTTCCTCAGTTCAGCCATGAAATCAAAGAGTTTTGATTTGTTTTTTAATCCAGCATTTTCCGGTGTACTAAAATGCAAAGTTTCTCTGTACCTCTAGCCCACCATACTGCCAAAAACAGAAGTCCTTAAGGTTTCTTGAAGAATGGTAGGAAAAAAAAATGCTTTATAAAAGGCAGAGTTTTCAATGGTCATTTCTTAAAAAGAGATCTGGGTTAAATTTCAGGTTCTACAACTATAAAATATGACTAATAATCATAGAATCAATCCCAATGAGTAGTAAGTAAGAAGAGGGTTTCCTACCAATTCACATTTGTCCTGTTTAGCCATTTCCTGCTGCCTAGAGTTACTATTTTTATAGACCACCCAGAGTAGGCCAGTTCTTTGAATCCTGTGCCAAAAATAGCTAGATGCCTTCTTTACCATCCACACAATATCAATAAGGTCAGAAAAATTAACCCTTTTAACTCTACTTAGTTTATTTTCTTTTTCTGTGTGATGACTATTCAGTAACCCCAAACTCTCCAAACTAGTCAGTTTTGCTACACATTACTTTGACAAAACTCTCTTACTTTAGATGTAAGATGTATTTACATTTCATCACCAAGTGCCTTCAGGAAATGTTTCTTAAGGCATACCTATATTTGGCAAATGTGTGTTATATGTTTTCTCACTTGGACCCATACCAGTAAGGCATAAAAGTTCAATTCTACATTGAACATCTGAAACAACATTAACAACACTACTATGGTAATGTGATCTCTTCTGAAAGACTTTAGGCTCCTAAATTTAAAATGCTTTCGAAATCTCTGATTAAAATGTCTATTTGTCTGGCCAGGCTTAGTTTTGTAGTACCTGAGAAAAGCTGAGTTAGAACTCACAATCTATTATTTAAAAGCCTATGCAGTTTCTGCACCAATGAAAACCTAATGCTTGCTTTATAGATATTCAAGGCCACGAATGTGGAAGTTGTTCACTAAATATCTTCCGGGTGGTACTAATAAGGTTCAACTGGGGATTTCCCGCTCCTCTGGCAGATTCCCAGGTCCGAGGAGATCATTGGTTTTGCAGTGAAAAGACTGCAAACAATGAGGTCAATTAAGAAATGCTTCTGAATAATATACATGATGCAACATCTCCATTCCCAACATTTGGTTCAGGGGTAGATTTCAGTCTTTCAAACATTGTTGCTCTCTGAGCTTTGATATTTCACTGTGCCAAATTTTCTCCAGAAGAAATAGTTCCTGCTTTTTATGAGTTTCATAGCCAGTTTCTTTCCTATTTCCTTCTTGGTATCTGGAGATATTCCAACTTGTTAAGACATTTTGATATTTCTTCATTCCTTCTAGCTCTTCTCTTTGTTGCTTTTCTTCAATCTAAGCCTTTTAACATGTTTTCAAAATCTGAACAGTTCCTAATATTCCCACTACTTCTTGGCTTTCTGTTCCTAAAGCCTTCACACAGAGACAGACACAGATTTCCTTAGGTTGTTGCTCAGTATTTTCAAGTATTTAAACTTTCTCCCATTCTTAATTCTCCTTTTTGTACTGTCCATCTAATTTTTTTAAACACAAACCTTTATTAATAAATTGAGACTATTATCTCCTCCATCCATAATGGATCAATCTACTTGCTCATGGAAATAAGACCCAACCCATGATACACCCATCACCTCAGCCATCAGTGAAGATCATTAATTCATTAAAAATTTTTTGTGCCTGTCTTATTTTTCAAATCTCTGTTGACTTATGAGGGCTTTCACAGCAAGACGTCCCCAATACCACCCTCATTTCCTGAAGCATAATTACATTCTCTTTATTCGTTCATCAAATGCTACTCCATAAAGCCTCTGTGACTACCATCATCAGAGTCACTGATGTTCCTTCAACAATATGCCCCTATTGGGAATTCCCTGGTGGTGCAGTGGGTAAGACTCTGCGTTCCCAATGCAGTGGGTCTGGGTTTGATCCCTGGCCAGGGAACTAGATTCCACATGCATAACGCAACGAAGG
>NW_020173773.1:214251-278436 GCF_003031525.2 Neophocaena asiaeorientalis asiaeorientalis | reverse complement strand
AAGACCCAGTGCAACCAAATAAATAAATAAATATTTTAAAATATATATATATATTAAAAAAAAAAGAATATGCCCCTACCTTTATACAACATCTACATAATTCTTTTTCATACTACAGTTGTTTACATATGTGCTTCTCTTACTAGACTTTTATTCATGTTTGCATTCCTGGCTCCTTGCTCAGTACCTGGCAAACAATAGTCCTCTAAAAATATTTGCTGTATGTCTGACTGAATAAATAATAAGTACCTCATATAGCCTAGATAAGAAACGAGGAACTAAAAGCACACAGCTTTTGAGAAATAGCAAATGAACACACATAACTGTGTATCTCCTCTGGGATGAACACTGTCTTGTCTCTACAGGACAAAATTAAAGAACTAGACAACATGATGTAAGACTTTACACCTGTGACAAAATATGCATAAGAAACAGTAACAGCACAAAGCACAACTTCAACAAGTGGAAGAAAATGTAACAAATTGATAACTGGTGAGAAGCACTTGAATAAAACAATATCAAGAATGTCAGTGGGGAGAGACTAAAACATAAGTTGAAAGACGGAAGGAAGTTCTTTCAGTTTAGGAATGGTGTACATAAACGTACAAAAATAGGAATTAGTAAATATATGCCGAGTATACCAAGCAGGTTACTTGTCAATAAACACTAGATACATATTTAATACATGCAAGTAGGTTTACAGCAACTCATACCAAAAGAAAAGATTTTTTGGTCAAGATTACAAGTAATCCTTTTAAAAGAGAAATACAACTAGCTAAAGACTTATCAAAAAATAACTTACTACTAATGGGGGGTGAGGGTAGGGGGAACATATTCATTCATACCAAAAATATTTATTGAGAGACCACTATGTGCCAGGCTCTGTTCTAAGCACTGTAAAACAAAAAACATGAAAATATCTGCAAGGAAATAAAGAAAATAAATAAGTAAATTATACAGTATACTAGAAGACAAGAGGTACTATGGAGAAGAGTAAAAGAAAAAAGAGAATAGGAAGTGTGGTGGCAGGAGCAGGGGTGGCAATTTAGAGAAGGCAGTCCAGGACAGTCTCATTGAGGTGGCATTTGAGCTAACACTTGAAGGAAGGCCACTGGAGGAAGAGCATTCCAGGCAGTAGGAATAATAAATGTGAAGAAACTGAAGCAGGAACATCATTAGTGTGTTTGAGGAAGAGCAAGGAGGCCACTGTGGCTGCAAAAATGTTAAGATAACATTTTTGATCCAGAAGATAGGTAAATATTAAAAAACACTTACAATATCCATGTTAGGAAAGGTGTAGAGAAATGGACCTTCCTTTCACCTGCTGGTGGGAGTGTAAACTGGGACAGTCTTTTTGGAAGGCAATTTGGCAGAATCTATTACACTTTCAGATATTCATGCCTTCTAACTCCAGTCTGCTACTCTCTCTCTCTCCACACACACACACAATACAGACTCCACGTATGTAAACAATACCGTGTGTGTGTGTGTGTGTATGGAAATAATTTAAATGCCCATTAATAGGAAAATGGTTAAATTAATTATGGCAGCAGTTCTCAAAGTGTAGAGCCCTGGGGTTCCAGGTAGTCCAAAGAGCATTCAAAAGGAGAAGGAAAAGTAGCAACCTCTGTAATGATAAAAGAATCTTCAGGGTATAACTACTAATGGTCACCTTTAAAAACTGGTATTTAAATATAAGATAATAATTGAAACCTATGGCTCTGTTATCCTCAATGGCTGTGGCAAAAGTCACAGAGGAAAGTCAGTGGAAAAAGTCATTATATAAAAGAGACTTTGAAAGGAAGAAATGAGTGTAGCTGGAGAAGTTCTAACAAATGGCCTACACCCATGAAGCCCCCTCTGGTACTGAGGGTCCCAGTATAAAACGCTTCATTTTGAGAGCTGTTAGTGACTCTGTATTCACTCCACAGTAATCCGATTCACTTTATTCAAGGAATTTAATTATTTTCAAGTTCCTAAGTCAGGATGACAAAGTTTTGATTAGCATGTTTCTTTTCTCCTTTATTAATCAAGAGATAGATCTTCATGAATAAAGAAGTCCCAGTCCTCAAATACAAAAATTAAAATGACAAAATAATTTTAATATGAAAAATATGGGTAAAATGTCAAGCGTAAATAATGAATAAAGTAGTAAAATAATTTTTTAATAATTCAAAGGCTTACTCCAGGTATCTCTTCAGCATATTTTATGTAACTTGTCTAATATAGTGTGGACTTTCAAAAATAAGTCAACTCAGAATTATGCCTTCTTTTCACTGAGTTGCCTTAGTGAACTAATTAAAAAGTAGATAGGTCTCTGGGGCTCCATGATGAGGTATCAAATGCTCTGGGGAATTGTGCTAACACCAAACAATAACAAAAGTCCAATACGAGATCTATATTTTATTTTTTAGAAACCAACTACATAGGAATAAAATGGGAGTGACCTAGTTTGCCCATCAAACATGTGAAAAAAGGGGTTCATTATACTATTTTTCTCTAATTTCTCTGTCTGAAAATCTTTAAAGTTTTATTAATAAAAGATTAATTCAACTTATTTCAGTTCTCAACTAATTTTAATATAGATTTCGCTCCTCTCCCTTATAAATCTGCTTTCCAAGATTACTACTGAGCTGCTAATTACCAAATTCAATGTTCCTGTCTCAGCTTTCTGCCTCTCTCAAGCCCTCAGCATGTGATATCACTGCTCAAGGCCCTCTTAAAACACTTTTCATCCTTAGCTTCAGAAAACCATTCTCTTCTCATTCTGTCCCTAACCCTATTCACTCTAAGTTTCTTTTCCTGAGTCGATCTACTGCTCATGCTGATTCCCTCAGATTCTTATTACTCTTCTTCCTCTATTTTTCTCCTTGGATAATCTCAGCTATTCCACTAACATCTCTGTTTGTCTATCTACCTATCTATCATGGTAATTCCCAATATCTAGTCACTATCTCAAATTTCCCATACTACTAATAAAAACCATTGTCTTCCATCATAAAACTATTCATCTTTCTATGTTGGCTACCTCCTATTACAGCATCACCATTCAGTCCTTCAAGATAGAAATTTTGGAATTATGTTTAATTTCTCTCTTTTCTTCCTCATGTTCCACACTGTATTCGTCATCAAATCCCAGAGTCTATCTCAGAGATGTACCCTGAGACAGTCCATCCTTTCCATCACCATAGTCTAAGTTCAGGCTCTCATCTATTACCTTAAATACACCAACAGCCTCCTAATGCTGTCTCTGCCAATAGTTTCTCCTCCATCCAATCCATTCTCAATACCACCCTCAGAGTCATCTTCCTAAGATACAAAACTGATTACGTTACCCTCTGCCTAAAAACTCAGGAATGTCTGGTTTACAGTAGCGCTGCATATAGCAACATACAAGGCCCTTCATTATCTGGCCCCCACTTATACTGCTAGCCATATTTCCTCATACACACTCCCACATATATAAAAATGCACTGAATTTTTCATTTTTTTTTCTGAAAATGTCAGGCCATTTCATAATTGTGCCTTTTATCATGCTGCTCCCTCTGCTTGGCATGCCTTTCCCATACTTTCCACCTGGCAGACTGTCATCACACTTTAAGATTCAGCTTCCTCTATGGGATGTCCCTTACCATTCTGTCATTCAACAAAAAAATGTTTTGAGCATCTATCAATATGACATGAACCTTCTCCTCAAGGAATCCATATTCTCATTTATATTCTTTTAGTACTTTGTTCATACTGATGTTATGACATGCATCACATTATCCTGTAGTCATCCTTTTACATGTCTCTCCTCCAGCTGGATCACGACATCTTTAAAGGCACGGCCCCTGTCTAACTACTCTTGACTCCCCAACACCTAGGATGCTGATTTTGATCATGTGTTGAGTGTGCCATGGTTAGTGGGAGTCTGAAAAAGATGATTTCTAAGATCCCTTTGAATTCTAGTATTCTATGACTCCAACACAAAAGCAGCATTTCTTAGCTGTGATTTAGCTGAAAACCTGAACCCAGTTCAGCTAGATCCTTAAAATATTTATACTGATTCACATTCCAAATCTACTAAAGAAGAAACTGAGAATTATTGCTCTACCTATTTATTTTATAGCTAGGGAGGAAGCCACCCAAGTGCCTTATAATCTCTGATACTCAAGTATCATAGTACTGAGGTAGGTAATATTATTCTTATAAACACATTTTAAAAGTAAGTAACTGAGGCATAGAGAGATTAAGTAACTTGCCTAAGACAACAAAGTTACTAAGTGGAGGAGATAGGATTTGAACTCAGGCAGTCTAATTTCAATGCCCATGATTCTAATCAGTTCATTATTCTGCTTCATCAGTGATCTGTTGAATAACTTAAGGCTTTCTTCATTAAAAAACATGAACTTTCTGCCAGACCTAGGTGAAGAACAAAACAAATCCATTTTTCCCTAGCTTATGACTAGAGCTAGAATAATAAATAACAAGAATTTAAATTTTTAGCATTAGTATCCAAAATAAATATCTACACACTTACCTCATGGGTCCATAGTTCAGTATTACAAATGCCAAAACTATCATCACACAGATAGCTCTTCGCTTCGGACTGGGAACTTTAAGCCTCTGGTTCTAAAGAAAAGGACCATATTAAATACAATTGAACTACACATCAATCTCACAAAAAGCAACATCTAAAACAACACCTCTCCTCTTCACCAGTTATGTGAATACTTAAACAAAACGCAAATGTGAGGAAATAGTACTTTCCAAAAGACTAGAGCAGAACCTTCCAGAGAGAGAGAAAAGGAGAGTAGCAGGAGAGGAGAAACATAGCAGCCACCCTGTGGCAGAGGCATCCTCACCCAAAAGGAAAGAATTCAACAATTTTTATAATTTTATGGATCTTCAAACAATCCTAAGATACTTCTGTGGTTTGTCTCTCCCCATTAAATCATTGTTTTCAGTAACATAATGGAATATTCCCATATGCTCAAGGAAAGATAGAAAGAGCAATATAAGAAGCCCCACTCAGTAGCCAGAGGCATCAATTTGGTTCAGAACAGCACTGCAGTAGGAAATCCTGAAAGCAGCAGATTTCATCAACAGAACTGAGGAGAAGATTAACCTTGCTGGGACCAGCATGGCAACAAAATAGAAAACATAATAGTGGTCATGTAGACCAAGAAAACATTAACAAGTTTTTATTTTGTATTGTTTTCTTTTTTAAAAGGGAAGACCTAGTGGGACTATTTAGGAGCCTCAATGTGATTCATTTAGTCAAAAAAAACACAAGAGAGTGCTATGGTAATAAGTGAGGAGAAACCCAGGAAAAGAAGACAACTTTTATATACAGCTTGTGAGGTACAATTCAAAACCTCCTCTTTCCAATACTTTATGCTTACTACAAATGTTTTGGGGTTTATCGTGCCTGCCTTTTCCTAGTACTATTATTTTACACAATTCAATTTAAAATGTAAAATTTCTAATTGATTTATCAGAAAAAAAGAACACTTTAACCCATTATCCTGGCTGTATCACAACCATCACTCACCTCTGATACAACTTCATCCAGCTGCCGCTTCAGGGATCCGTTCTCTTTCTTCAGCTTCTCATTCTCCAGAAGGGCAGCCTTTAACCTTGCCTCTAACCCTAGCATGTATTCTTTCTTCTTCTTGCGGGACTGACAAGCTGACTCTCGATTTTTTATCATACGTTGCTGTCTCCTTAGCACAGCAATCTAGGAAAAGTTACAGTGAATCAAAATATTTGAATTTTAGGATCAGATCAGTTAAGAATATACTGATTTTTACAATTATCTTTAACAAACTGTTCAAAACACAGGTTACTGGTTGTTTTAAAAAATATTACTCAAAGTAAATTGAAATCAAATAATTAAATAAGGCCTTCTAAAACCTGTTAAACGAAAAAAAAAACCTGTTAAACGTTTTCTTCTGGTGTTTTCTAAGGCTTATTTATTGATCTTCCAATTTTCCCTTTAGAAACACTACGTATATATGTATGTATATATACAGACACCTTTAATCTATATCGCAGGCCCTGAATTGACTATTTTTCAGAACCATATATCCAATTACCTATAAGGCCACTTCTACTTGTAGAGTTACCATCACTTGAAATTCACTATGTGCAAACTGAACTCATTATCTCCCTCTATTTTTTAAAAAATCTATTCATTTTATATCAGTGGTATCTCTCAGGATATAATGGAAGATGTGACCAGTAACCTATTTTTCTTTCACTGTCTAAGTTTACTCCCTCTCTCAACCTCCCACTTACTCACTAAATATGTATTGAGGATATACTGATGACCAAGTTTCTTTCAGTGAAAGTGTCTCTGTCACTCCTTTCTATTTCCACTGCCATTCTCCTAATGCAGGCACTCATTAACTCATCTCTAGACTACTACAATAGCCTCCTAACTACTTTAATTGGCTTCAGGCTCCTTCTGTCTACCATTTCTAAGGTAACTTCCTTCCCCTAAAAACATTTTAATCTTGCTATTCCATTGCAAAAGCAAGCTAGTCGTGCATTCTAGCTACCCACCTTTGCTTTCAAGATCTTCCATAATGTGACCACCCCCTACTTCTCTATCCCCACAACTATTCACACCACACCCTCCAATCTTAACATTTAAGGTGTGTATGATCTTCATACACACCTAACTCGTTCCTTTATTCATACTGTTTGTTCCAATTTGGAATGCTGTCTCCTCTACTAAGCTAATATTAAGGACCGTCCAAACTCTAACTATGATAAACCACTCGGAGTTTTTATATTATCTGAATTTCTTATGCCCATATAATTTGGAAGATACACCTGAACACTCTAATGGTCTCAACTGTCTCAAAAATGTTGACTCTCTCTCCCCCTAGATTTTATACCCTGGAAACCAAAACTATGTAATATGACCCACAATAGCTACCATAATCAAAACTTACTGAGCAAAATTATTTTTGTCATATTTTCTGAACTAAGGTGTGGAACCTATTTGTTTTAATTTTAGTCTAATTTATTTGGGAGAGATGGTGAGGTAGCAAAAGTCCATAAAAAGCACCAAATAATATTAAATTTATTATTGTAAGAATACAGATGACTGAATTACTGAGTTCTCTGTTTTGTAAAGGACTTTAAAAAAATAAACATTTTACTGTGGGTTTTTAATAACGCTTACTCAGATTGGTAAATACAATTAAATAATACTGATTTCTTTTGAAATAACAACACAATTCCCACCCCATACTACATTTGCTAGAAACAGAGGTATACCAAAGCCAGCCAAGCAATCAGAATCCACAAGGAAAAGAAACATTATATGAGATGTCAAGAGGAGTATTTTTTCCTTTTTTTTTTTCTTTTTTAACTGAAACTTCACAAGAATGCTGACTTATATAACCATCTACCAAATTTATAAAGTTTCCCTGTGGAATAACTATCCCACTCTTCAATAATGCTAAACACACACACACACACACAATGTGCACACACACACACTCACACACACACAAACAGAGGTGGCAAAGCCACGATGGACTGATTATTCATCAATTTCAAACTATTCCCTGGACAATGCCACTTTGTTCAAACTACTGTTACTCTCAGTGATCTTCATTGTTACTTGGAATGCCAGTATCCATAATTAATACTTAATACTAGAGTGCTTAAGTACACAGAACGCTGAACAAACACATAAAAGAGAAGGTTCCCAGATGGAAGAGTTTATACTAAAAGTGAGATAAAAGGTAACCTTACTTTAAAGGCTAATTAATGTATGGAATTTGGGAAGGCTTACAGATGGCACACCATTTAATAAATTTCAAACAAGGATTAGGGATTTCTGTAAACAATAAAAGCACCTGCATTTTATACAGCATAAAGTTTCAAAGGCTGTCAGTGTACATGCCTCATACTAAAAAAATGAAAACCACCTGTGGCCAAATATTCATTTCTTCCCACAGGAAAAGATACAATAGCTCTGAAAATGTGGTAAATACTCAATATTACCAATAAATACAAAGGATAAATACAGTAAAAATATATAAAATCCACAGGAATCACCAGAGTTCCAACTTTACATTTCAGCAAGCTATATCTTCAGCTATCTAAATAAATAATATTTAAATTATTCTGTATATTCTAGGCAAAAAAAACATAATTTTCATATTAAACACACACATACTGTTTGGCTTTTTGATGGGGAATGACATTTTATAAGAAGAAAAGGATTACACTGTAATAACTGTTCTGTAAACTGATTTTTTAACATACAGTGTATCATGATCATCTCTGAAATGCCATGAGAATAGCAGCATAGTATTTCAATTATCTTGATGTTCCATAATACATTTAATTAATCTCCTCTTGTTGAAATTTTTACAGTTTTCAAGATTCTTTAAAATAAGCCTTATCATTTGATACTGTTAGAGAGTAGAAGAGCCAAGGCTAGAACTTAGGACAGTTGATTCCAAGCCCAGTGCTTCTGATACAACAGCTCCACACTGCTTTTAAACACCAAACAGGAAGTCTTGCATCACAGTATGGAACTCTAAACTCAGTGAGCTGTATGATTACTTTAATTATGCGCCTGTTTGAAATTGAAGGCTTACGGAACTGCTTGAATAGAAAGCTTATTCTCCTTTATTAGCAGTCTGCAAACATAAAATCAGTACTCTGGCCCATTAATCAATTGACGCATCTCCCTTATGGGCATATGAGAAGATTCAACATGACTAAAATGAGTGAACAGCTAGCCAGTCACTGCTTCTGGTCATCCTGCCTTCAGACAACTCTTCCACCAAGCATTGTGCCTTGGAAAAAGGAAAAAGAAAAAACTCCACGGCAGCAAAATATTCTCCCTTTAGTGACACTGCACTATAAAATATGGTGTTTCACTATCAAACAAACATTTATTTGACTGTAATAAAGAATCTCATAAAAGGAGAACTTTCACAAATGGACAAGTACTTTTTGAAGGCTGGATCAACTTAAGAGTCAAAACTCTAAGTCTCTTTCCATTATGTTTTTAAATTTTAAGTTACTGACTAATAAACACTATATTATGTTCTTCTTACAAATAAAATAAGGCTATTTAGACCCCTGATTCTGTGATGTTGCTAAGAAATGAGCTTCAAAGTCCTGAATGGCTATAAATTAAAGATATTAAAATAAAATATTTACTGCTAAGAAATACATTCTAACATCACACACAAGCTCAAGAGAGATCAAGTACTGATAACATACAGCTGAATCAATCACTGGCTTACTGCACATCTGTCAGTTCTAATTCTCATTTTGCTGAATCTTTCCCTCTCAACTGACGTATGAAGCAGAAACTGTCACTGATTAACCTCTTCATCATGTCAAACAAAATTTTTTTCAATTAAATAAAAACAAAAGGGGCTTCCCTGGTTCCAAAAAAAAAAAAAAAAAAAAAAAAAAAAACTTTATTTGAAATTGATTTAAAAGGCGAAGGAGTAAATTTTCTTAAATACTTCTTTTAATTTACATAATTATTATATTATTGTATATCATAGTAAATATACTTATTATAAATACATCCTAAAAAAGATGTACAGCAAAAATCAATGGCAAATTTAATTTATGGCAACCTTATTTTAAATATTCAAATAAATTAAATATTTTAATTTGATTTCTCTTAAGAATCTTAAGTACACTCCTTTTGTTCTCATAAAATTATTTTAAACAGAAAACCAAAATTTTTACTTATACTACATCTACTCTTCTCAAATCTCATGACAGAAAGCCAAAATTTTATTTTACTCTCTATTAAGTTGTATGTGTGTGTGTGTGTGGTGTAACTAGTTCCTACTCATTAAAAGTTAAATAAAGACTCTTCATTACTGGTAACAGGAGCCATTAAATTGGCAGAGTCAAGTAGATAATTTTCACCCAGATTTCCAGAGTGAGAAAGGATAACAGACAAAATCCCTACTAGATTGTAGGTCCAAGTTGCCCTATCCAATCCCATCTTCTGAGTGAAAAGAAAGAACTGGTAAAGAGGCAAAGACAAGAGTATCCACCAGATGCCCTCAGGAAAGCCACACTATGGGCAGAGCCTCCTGAAGAATGCAGGAATCTTAGTCCTGTGCACAGGATCTTCAAAGATCCTCAGAGCAGTTTCCTGTGCCTTCAGTTAATACTCGTCTGCTTCATATGTCCCTAGAAGTACTTGGTGTAGCTATATAAGAGTAATAGTAATTTAGTCATTAAATGACAACACTGGGTGCTTCCCTGGGGGTCCAGTGGTTGAGAATCCGCCTGCCAATGCAAGCCCTGGTCCGGGAAGATCCCACATGCCTCGGAGCAACTAAGCCCGTGTGCCACAACTACTGAGCCTGCGCTCTAGAGCCTGCGAGCCACAACTACTGAGCCCACGAGCCACTACTACTGAGCCCACGAGCCACTACTACTGAAGCCTGCTTGCCTATAGCCCATGCTCCACAACAAGAGAAGCCACTGCAATGAGACGCCTGTGCACTGCAATGAAGAGTAGCCCCCACTCACCACAACTAGAGAAAGCCCATGCACAGCAACGAAGACCCAACACAGCCAAAAATAAATAAAACAAAATAAATAAATTTTTTTAAAAAATGACAACACTGGAAGTCGGGAGTTTTTTTTTATGATTTTTTTTTTGATGAGGACCTTTTTTTTTTTTAAACATCTTTATTGGAGTATAATTGCTTTACAATGTTGTGTTACTTTCTGCTGTATAACAAATTGAATCAGCTATATATATACATATATCCCCATATCCCCTCCCTCTTGCACCTCCCTCCCATCCTCCCTATCCCACCCCTCTAGGTAGTCACAAAGCACTGAGCTGATCTCCCTGTGCTATGCGGCTGCTTCCCACTAGCTATCTATTTTACATTTGGTAGTGTATATATGTCAATGCTCCTCTCTCACTTCGGATGTGGACCTTTTTAAAAAAAAATTTATTTATTTATTTGGCTGCACCAGGTCTTAGTTGTGGCATACGGGATCTTTACTTGCGGCATGTGGAATCTAGTTTCCTAACCAGGGATTGAACCTGGGCCCCCTGCGTTGGGAGCACAGATTCTTAACTGCTGGACCACCAGGGAAATCCCAGAAGTCAGAAGTTCTTAATTCTTGTCCCAGCACTGCAATAAATTAATTGGAAGATCTTAGAAAAATCATTTCTTCTCCCAGAGTCTATTTAAACATTAATAAAAAGAGGGAGTTAGTAAGAGCTTATCTCTTGTTTCATTAGACTGTGTATGTCAAGAGAAATGTAAAATACGTTTCTTACTGTGGATTGTGGACAAAAAGTTTAAAGCCACCGCTTTAATCCTCTAAAGGTCTCATCCAATCCAAAAACAAAATGGTTCTACCACTGATGTTAAACATGTGTGCTTAAGTACCATGTAGCACAATAATGACTACTGTATCATAAAATATGGATGATATTAACTTTGCTGTTTTATTTGATACCAGATTGTTCAAATAAGGTCAATCTTTATGCTTTGTCTCTCAAGAGGTAAAACCATCTGCTTGAATGTTTTTTTTTAATTAAGAGAATACATTTGCAGAGGGAGAGAAGAGGGAGCAGCAAGTTTCAAGACGTAGGTAATTTGAAGTTTGCACTGCATCAGGGCTGCCTTGAAAGTAAAGCCCCATTAATGCAGCACAGAGTAATGACAACAGGACTGGACTCAGAGAAGGCCTAGGCTTGAATCCTAACTCCATTATCGCAGGTCATATGATTGAGGTGAGGATCAAATGAGTAATGGACATGAAGGTTCTCTGCAAACTGTAATGTACCATACACATAAGTGTCAGTAAAAAGAAACATCCTGCAGCTATGAATAAACTGGGTGAGGAGGCAAAAATTCTTAATTCCAACGACAATGTGCCTCACAGCTGCTCCGATAAACTGCACAACTAAAGTAATATTGAAAATATCTGTCCTCATTCCATCTCCTATTTTTACACATTTCAAATTTTAAATATCAGACTAAAACAAAAACAAAAACAGACAAAATATGGAAATCTCACTTAATTCCTACAAGAGCAGAAAAACAGAGCCTAAGAATAAAAATCTAATCTCCTCCCAAGATCGCTCAGACTGCTCCTTATTCTGTATTTATCAGGACTTTCATTCACCTCAAAAGGCCAACAGGAGGTTTTATGCACTTAGAAAGTGTCTGGCACATACCACTTTATCAATATTAGCCATCGAAGTAATATGGCCTTGGCTGAAATATTTAACCAATTGATTCATTCAATGGTAAAATGGGAATAAAGCCTACTTTACAAGGATTCTGTGAGAATCAAATAGAACTATGCAAAAATAAATGTGAAGTACTTATCAAAACTATATTAGAGGGGCTTCCCTGGTGCTGCAGTGGTTAAGAATCCGCCTGCCAATGCAGGGGTCACAGGTTCGAGCCCTGGTCCGGGAAAATCCCACATGCCGCAGAACAACTAAGCCTGTGCGCCACAACTACTGAGCCTGTGCTCTAGAGCCCTTGCTCCACAAGAGAAGCCATGGCAATGAGAAGCCCACGCACCACAACAAAGAGTAGCCCCCATTCGCCGCAACTAGAGAAAGCCCGCACACAGCAACAAAGACCCCATGCAGTCAAATTAACTTATTAATTTAAAAAAAAAAACTATATTAGAAAAGAGATGAATTTCTCAAAGGTGTCAAAAAGACAAAGGCTGGGGCTTCCCTGGTGGCGCAGTGGTTGAGAGTCCGCCTGCCGATGCAGGGGACATGGGTTCATGCCCCGGTCTGGAAGATCCCACATGCCGCGGAGCGTCTGGACCCGTAAGCCACGGCCGCTAAGCCTGCGCATCCGGAGCCTGTGCTCCGCAACGGGAGAGGCCACAACAGTGAGAGGCCTGCGTAACGCAACAACAACAAAAAAAAAGACAAAGGCTGTGGAAATGTTCCAGATTAAAAGAAGCTAAAGAGACATGACATCTATATGCAATATCTGACCCTAAACTGGATCCTGTATTGGAGAGAAAAAAACTGAACTGATAAAACTGTAACATTGACATTTGAATAAAGTATTTTACAAACATAAATTTATGGGTCTGTACTGCAGGTATGTAAGAGAATATCCCTATCCTGAGGAAATACACACTGAAATACCTAGGGGTAAAGGACTATGAGGCATGTAAGTTCCTCTAAAATAGTTCAGGAAAAAATCTGAGTATGTATGTATTGATAGATGGATAGACAGACAGGCAGATAGATAACATGAACTAATAAAGCAAATGTAGTAAAATGTTAACAATAGGTGAACCCAGGTAAAGGCACGTGGATGTTCTCTGCACTACTTTTGTTTCTGCAACATTTTAAAATTTGAAATTATTACCATATACAAAGTCTAATACACATGTACACACACACACACACAAACGGCTGCAGTGCACACATAACGCTAAGGAGTTACAGGAAACGAAAAATGAAACTTTCCTTTAGAACTCATAATCAAGGGGCAGGGGGATAAGAGCCACAGAAAATTTTAACCATAACAGGTTTAATCTTTGAGTACCATTTGTTAACCACCTTTAACCAGTCAAAAGTCCTTTTCTGTTAACAATTAATATTCTTTCACATATTTGTAAAGCAGTAACGTTCTGGAGAACATATACCTTCTAAGACTATATAGCTATTGATCCTTTCATTGAAATAATTTGCCATTCTCCCTTGTAAATTATCTATTCACTTATTTTGTCCATTTGATTGCTGGATTTACTTGCATTTTTCTTTTTTGTAAACACTTTATATACTAAAAATTGTTTTTAAAAGACTATGAAGGGCTTCCCTGGTGGCGCAGTGGGTGGGAGTCCGCCTGTCGATGCAGGGGACATGGGTTCGTGCCCCGGTCTACAAACCCAAAAAAAAAAAAAAAAAAAAAAAAGACTATGAAAACTTGTACATGAATGCTCAAAGCAGCATTATTCATAACAGCCAAAAAGTGGAGACCATCCAAATGTCCATCAACTGATGAATGGATAATCCAAATGTGGTATATCGGAACAATGGAATATTATTTGGCCATAAAAAGGAGTAAGATACATGTCACAACATGAACGTCCCTTTAAAAATATTATGGTAACTGAAAGATGTCATACACAACAGCTACATCATGTATAATTCCACTGAGATGAAATGTCCAGAATAGACAACTCCACACAGAGAGCAGATCAGTAAGTAGTTGCCAAGGGCTGTGGAGGTTGGGGGATGAGGAATGACTGCTAATGGGAATGGAGTTTCTTTCTAGGGTGATGAAATATTCCGGAATTAGACAGCAGTGATAGTAGCACAACTCTGGGAATATACTAAGCAACCATTAAATAGTACATTTTAAAAGGGCAAACTCTATGGTGTATGAATGTTAGCTCAATTAAGCTATTAGAAAACCAAACAACCAAGGACTTGCATTCACCTCAAAAGGCCATTAGGAAGCTATGGACTCTCTTTCCAGACAAATGTACAGGCACATAAAGTGTTACAGATAATTATGCAAGGAATGAGTGAGGCCAAAAAAAGGGAACATGTTTATGTAAACACTGAAACCTATCTATGGGCTCCATTAAGAAACCCTGTGACTGTCACTCTCATACGCTTAAAGTGGAAGAACAAACTACAACTGTGTAGAAGAACAGTTTACCCCTAAGGTGAAAAACTACCGACCTTCTGACTCTCCAATTCCAATTACAGGAATTTCCCCTACAGGTATACTTGCACATGAACAAAATGAAATAAGTAACAAGTTATTCAGTGGAGGAATGTTTACAAAGAAAAAACCTGCAAAACTCTTAAATGAGTATGGCACCCTGTGAAGTAAGACTACCATGCATCTATTAAAAAAATAGGAAAACTTTTTATGTACTGATGTGGAAAAAATCTCTAAGATGTATTAAGTGAGAAAAGCAAGGTACAGGACAGTGTTTATATTTATAGTATGTTACCATTTCCATAAAATAGGTAAATAGGGAAAAAGACAAATACTTATATATTAAAGAACTGTCTCAGGAAGAATGCATAAAATACTAGTAACAGTGACTGCTTCCGAGCAGGGGAACAAAATGGCTAGAAAGCATCTAGGGCACGGGAGGACTGTCTCCTTAAGAATGAGTCTCCAGGGACAGGTTACAGGAAGGGAAATCAGAGAAAGGAAAGAAGTATTTAATTATTTATTGATATAAATCAGCACCCCTCTAAAAATAATTATTTATTAACCTTATCAAGATGCTACACTGAAAAATACAGAATAAAGAATGTTAAAGTCGCCACGACATAAATCTAACCTAATGCAACACATCAGGGAAAAAAAGAAGAAACCTTCTGTTCACTTCCCATTCCAAAGATACTGTAAACACAAATGAGATTACTTGCCAACGTCTTTATTCAAGATAAATTTTTAGAAGCCCCAAATCTCCATCTAAAAAGGAACTGCAAATATTTTAACAAAGCATGTTTTTCTTTTATTTGCAGAGTCCCTGGTAGCAGCAAAGCCAAAAAGTAGTCAACACAGAAGTGATTTTTTTTTACTAGAATGTGGATAGCTTTTCGGATCTCCAAATCTTCCCGTTGAATTTGTTCTGATTCCTCTACTTTATAGCCTGAAGAAATATCATGATCTCGATGTTTCTGTTAAAGACTTTAGTTACTAAAAAGTATCTACTCATTATTCACCTTCTTAGATCTGAGGTACCCACACAATTTAAGGATATTTAGCTCACACCTTGACCCAACAGAGTATCTCTTCTTGGGTGTTACAGATAAAATAAGCGGCTTAAGTGTCAGTAAAAGTTACACTTTTTTTTTTTTTCTGAAATAGAACATAGGCACTCTCCATTTTTCTAAGAGTTTCTCTGCACTGCTTTGCATTGTAAACAGATTATTTTAGACTCATATTTTTCTTGGAAGATACTCCTTTAGGTGCTCCCCTGTGAGTCATGCTACTACATGTCCTCCTGGGTACAACAAGAATACAAGGCCCTGACCACTCTTTACCTAGGCCATTTCTCAGGGTTGAAACCTTGAGAGATAAGGTAACATCTTCCTCGGGACAATTAAGAGGCTTGCTTACTCCTTGCTGTAAAGGTAGTCAATTCCCTTGGGCTTCCCTGGTGGCGCAGTGGTTGAGAATCTGCCTGCTAATGCAGGGGACGCGGGTTCGAGCCCTGGTCTGGGAGGATCCCACATGCCGTGGAGCGACTAGGCCCGTGAGCCACAACTACTGAGCCTGCACGTCTGGAGCCTGTGCTCCGCAACAAGAGAGGCCGTGACAGTGAGAGGCCCGCACACCGCGATGAAGAGTGACCCCCGCTTGCCACAACTAGAGAAAGGCCTCGCACAGAAACGAAGACCCAACACAGTCAAAAATAAAAATAAATTAATTAAAAGAAGGCTCAACATTTAAAAAAAAAAAAGGTAGTCAATTCCCAAGTTCAGCATTCCTCCACTGCTGTAAAGGAATACTGTGTACACAGCACCCATCTGGGCCAGTATCACATCACCTCAGTGGTGACAATACTAACAATACCTGAAATCTTGAACTTAACTGTGTAACACTGTCTCCATAGGAAACAAATACAAAGTTTTAATTTGGTATGTATGCTAGGGGAATCCCCTTCACACCATTCAAATATTTGAAGGACAGTGGAAAGGGATCCCCCCAGCAACTACCTTCTCATGATGGTTCTAGTGACCCAGGGCAGGGACTTCCAAAGGATAGGGACTGGGATGGAAGAGGTCAGGTCACTAAGTAAAGAATTAGACAGAGGGTCCAAAGTAATAAAGGGTCTGGAAGATGCTCAACAGAGTGAATGGGCTGAGAGGAAGACCTGGGCCTCCTGTCAGTATAGCCTGTACCCCTTCATCAGCCTCCTATCTGATGTTATTTCTAGTTCTGACCTAGTTCCTGATCATTTTCTTTCCATTGTTCCCACCAACTGATTTCTATTAAGGGTTTTTGCTCCACGTTGACCCACTATGGAACATGTAGAATAGAATTTCACCACTTTTTTTTTCCTGCTCTGTTGTCCCAATTACCAGAACAATGTAGCTCCACAGCCTTAAAACCAGGGCCGTAATGTCTCATGAACTTTATGGAATTATAACGGGTAGGCGGAAGTACTAAATGCAGATTTAAACAGACTGCTGTTTCCAAGCCCTTGGTTTGATGTTTGGTCACATTCAATAGCACTTTAAAGAAAGATAAGCATGCTTTCCCATGAAGGCATCTTTGTAGTTCCAAGATTACCATTTACTAAGAAACTGCTTAAGAGAATGTCTACACTGAAATAAGAGACCATGTTCATTTTTTCCATCAGGATCACAGCCAAAAACCAACCATATTTCTTGAAAACTTAGATGAGGTTTCCAAGAGTTAAACAGAACAGATTTACCAGCAAAAGGCAGAAAGAGTGAGATTATAATTTGAACCAGGCAAACTGTTTCATAACAGAAAATGTGGCACTTAATGTAGTTTGCAGAATATGGTATGCTAAAAACGCTACTTTATGGCAGTAGCAGGCCTCTAGAGAGTGAAACTAGCCAAACAAAAGAACAAAAAAGGTAGAAAAAAAGAAGCCATGTCAGCAATACAAAGCCACAAAAGACTGATGCACTTTTTTTTTTTTTTTGGTGCTGAATTACAACTTTTTCACCAGACCTTTGGTTTAAAAACAAAAAAAAACACTTGAAAACTTTTTCATTTTGGCCATTTTAAACCAGAAATTTATACTAACTCAAATTTATCCTAATTTAACAGGACTTGAGTCTAACAAACACATGCACTATTGAGGTCACAGAAGACTATATACATGAGCAGATCAAAGTTTTCTGCAGCTCCTTCTGGAACAGATTTACTCTGGGTTCCTGAATGGCTTGGCCAGCAGATAGGACAGACTGATGTTTCTTTACTTGAAATAAACATTAAGTCAAAACCTCTACCAGAAAACTCATACTGAAAAGGCTTGGCTCACTTCCTGATGTGCTAGCCAAGGAAAAATAGGCAAAAAACACTCCGTGCAGGTTGACCAGAAACTTTATTCTAATCGTCTTTTGGTCTCTTGCACCAGACACACAGTACTTGAATCTTTCTTGTGTACTACTGTCAACTCTAAATTTTGAAAAGTAGTAAGAATGCTAGTCAATAAATAATGCTTAAAAAAAAAGCTAATACTTGTTGGTTCTATACTTTCTCATCTCACACGGCCCCCAGTTCTTCAATGTTGACTGAATTATTCACCAAAGTTACATCAGTAAATTATTCACCAAATTTACAGAGCACTCTTAAGAGTGCAAAAGCGGAACAGACATAGTCTTTCTCACCAAAGAACTTCTAAAGGATGTCTGGCTAAAAGACCAACAAATAATTAATAGAAATGTTTAGAGATTACAGAATGGGTCAGTGACATACAATGATTGCCAACATTAAGATGCTCACTATTCAGATATTAAGCCTAGAAAAAAAAAGACCTCTTCTGGTTTTTAAATACAATTACTATATCAAAGAATTTTAGAATTAGAAGAAACTTTTCTATAACTTACCTGAACCTGTTCTAGATGAGTCCTCTGAAATAACCCAGAACAATTATCCTATTTTCCACATGACAACCTTCATTTCCTAGAAGATAGCCCTATTTTCAGTCTTCTCTCCTTCACCTTACTGAATCATACCAACCCTTAAACCCTTCCTCTCCCCATGACATGGTTTCTAGACCTCCTCCCCATCCTAGCTATGTTCCTCTGGACTGTCCAGTGATTGAATGTCATAATTCTATGAATGTAGACTAAAAATATATTAATATTTTTAACAACTGTGATATACTGTTTATATTTTTAAAATATCTAATTAGTCATTACGTTTTTCATGTCTAAAGTATTTCATAATACATATTTTAAATGTCTAAACAAATTACATAAAGACAACTTTAGGGCTTCCCTGGTGGCGCAGTGGTTGGGAGTCTGCCTGCCAATGCAGGGGACGTGGGTTCGCGCCCTGGTCTGGGAGGATCCCACATGCTGCGGAGCAACTGGGCCCGTGAGCCACAATTATTGAGCCTGCGCGTCTGGAGCCCGTGCTCCGCAATAAGAGAGGCTGCGATAGTGAGAGGCCCACGCACTGCGATGAAGAGTGGCCCCCGCTTGCCACAACTAGAGAAAGCCCTCGCACAGAAACGAAGACCCAACACAGCCATAAATAAATTAATTTTTAAAAAAAAGACAACTTTGAATATTTTCTATTGCAAGTTCTATTTGGGAATATTATAGAAGAAACATTCAAATTCTCAATTTAAAGAGTATTAAAAGAAAATTTTAAGGGATCATTTTAAAAATCCTTCAGGACAGAAATTATTTCAAGCATCTTATTTGACCACAAAGGTATGAAACTAGAAATCAACCACAGAAAGAAAAATGGGAAAAGAACAAACACATGGAGACTAAACAACATGCTACTAAAAAAACAATGGGTCAACAATGAATCAAAGAAGAAATCAGAAAATACCTCAAGACAAATGAAAATGAAAACATAGCTTTCCAAAATCTGTGGGATGTAGCAAATACAGTTCTAAAAGGGAAGTTCATAGTGATACAGGCCTTCCTCAAGAAACAATAAAAATCTCAAAACAACCTAACCTGCCACCTAAAGGATTTGGAAAAAAAGAACAAACAAAACCCAAAGCCAGCAGAAGGAAGGAAGTAATAAAGATCAGAGAGGAAATAAATAAAATAGAGATCAAAAAATAACAGAAAACATCAATAAAAACAAGAGCTGGTTTTCTGAAAAGATTAAATGGACAAACCTCTAGCCAGGCTCACCTAGAAGAAAAGAGAGAGGACCCAAATAAACAAAATAAGAAATGAAAGGGCTTCCCTGGTGGTGCAGTAGTTAAGAATCCACCGGCCAATGCAATGGACACGGGTTCGAGCCCTGGTCCAGGAAGATCCCACATGCCGCAGAGTAGCTAAGCCCATGCACCACAACTACTGAACCTGCGCTCTAGAGCCCGCGTGCCTCAACTACTGAAGCCCACGTGCCTAGAGCCCGTGCTCCACAACAAGAGAAGCCACTGCAATGAGAAGCCTGCACGACCGCAACGAAGAGTAGACCCCGCTCACCGCAACTAGAGAAAGCCCACACGCAGCAACTAAAACCCAACTCAGGGCTTCCCTGGTGGCGCAGTGGTTGAGAGTCCGTCTGCCGACACAGGGGACATGGGTTCGTGCCCCGGTCCGGGAAGATCCCACATGCCGCGGAGCGGCTGGGCCCGTGAGCCATGGCCGCTGAGCCTGCGCATCCGGAGCCTGTGCTCCACAATAGGCTGCAACAGTGAGAGGCCCATGTACCGCAAAAAAAAAAAAAAAAAAAAAAAAAAAAAAAACCAACTCAGCCAAAAATAAATAAATACAATAAATGAATTTTTTTAAAAAAAATCCTCTTTCATCATTCTTAACTTCCTCAGTCTCCTGTGGAAAACATACTCTTTTTTTTATTGGTTGTACAACTTTTTAATTGAAAATATCATGAAGTATTTTTAGATCTTTGTTATTGTTTTTCATATACTTATTGTAGAAAATTTACCAAACACCAAAAGGAAAGAAAGATTACATACCCAACTTAAATAATTACCAACATTTTGCCAATCATGTTTCCTCTATCCTGCGCTCATCATCTCCCCATAGAGTATTTTAAAGCAAATCCCAGCTTCATATCACTTCACCTTCAACTGAAACACACACTATGCATTAGTGCCTATTATGCCATAAGCACTGCGCTTACCTTTTTTAGTCCTCAAAATAAACTAACATAATAGTCAAGCTTAATCCTGTACTATCCATGTCTGTTCTCATGTGACACTAATGTTCCTCCTTCATGTTTTGGCACACACTGTTTTCAATACCTATGTAAACTGTGGGAATTACTATAGAACTTCGATGTTCTACTTCCAGTAGATAACATTCTTTTGTTATGGGTCCTTACAATATTTCTGATGGAGATTACTTGGTTGTGTTTATGCAACAGTAGAGCAGTTTCACAACTAAATGGGCTAATGACGTGCTAGTTAATAATTCTGGTAGACAGATGAGTCAGTAGTATGATGAACAACCTTACATAACTCACAGGATTTTAAAAGTACTTTGCAATACCTAAAGAAAAGGTGGAGTAGCAATATTAACAACCACAATTTTAGAGAACCCACTTTTAGACTGATTATTTAACTTTCATTGAACTTTAGGACCATAACATTCAACTACTATTTAATACATAACATGAGGTATTTTGTATCACTTTTAAAGAAAGCAAGAGTTAGCTGGCAAGTACTATAACCAGTTCTAGATTGTGACAGATCTTAGGAAACTTTCTGTGATTCATAAATTACAAGAAGTCCCTACAACAGAAATTTTGAAGTTCTGCAAAGATGGGGAAAAACTAAATAATCATTAAGAAACAGAATTCCTAAGAATAGCAAGTTGTCGTTAAGCAGTGGTGAAAACCCTTCAATAAGTCAAGAGAGAAGATAAATATAAACCCTGACTAAAAAGCAGTCTACAGACTCTTATCTGGGGAGTTGCCAAAAACATTTCAATCAGGAAACATGAAAGAATCCTGTAAAATACTAGTGTATGATTGAGTTGGGGGTGACAGTCTGGAGGAACGTGATGAAAAGGTTCAAAAGAAGGAATTAAAGAAGAGGGAGGTATGCATACTTCTCTTTTCGTCAAACCACTTCAGACTTTTTTTAAACCTTTTCACTTAGATTCTAACATAAGAAGCCTTACCCTAATTTTCCACCAAAGACTGGATCTGCAATTTCAGCACATTTGACACAATATAACAAACTTTAAAAAACATAGAAGTGTTTCGTTCTTTTTTCTGTTTTCATTGTTTAAATCAGGCATTAAAAAAGCACTAAGCTTCAAAACTTACATCTGAACCCACACTTCTCATGGTACTTTGTAGGACAGGTTTAGTCACAGAAAGTTTTCCATTCACCGGGCTATTTGCCACTGGGGCTGGTACCACGTTCACCACGTGATTAGGTAGCTGTGTGGTTGCCCCAGCGACAGCAAGGACTGGTTGAGGAGGGGACAGAACTCCAGGTGCCTGGAGTTGTACCATGGTAGGCTGAGAGAGCACCACCGTCTGACCTGCAGTAGAGAAAAAAGAAAAGGAATCAGAGGGTGCATAACTACTGTGGCAGGAGAAGCTATTCAACATTTAGGTCTCTTCTGCAGATATAACAGGTAAGACCAAACGGAGGGATGTGAAACCACCAATTAAAACACATCAATAGCAGCACACATTCATACTGACTTTTGTTGTGTTTTTAATGAAACCGACTAAATTCATTCTCTTTGAAGTTATCATTAACGTATTTCCACACTTTTTTTCAGCTAACACACATCAAATTTGCTAAGTTATACATAGGTTTCTCTAAGTATTAACCTCTGAAATTTATTAGTGCTAAAAGTATTTATCATATTACAAATATCAAACCTTCTATTCTGAACATAGAATCATATATTTTAAATTAATGGGATTTAGAAATACACATAACACCAAAAATATATGACAGAGATTCAGTAACTCAATACCTGGAAGAACCCGAGGCTACAAATATCAAAAATGTTAAAACCACTTAGCTAGCACGGGAAACATAAACCTGTAATTTAAAATAGTCTGCAGATAATATTGACTCCCCTACCCACCAAAATGGTCTACAAATCTTTTCTTAATCTTTACATTTAACCTTATTTTAAAATTACACTAATCTGAGGAAAATTAGTATCATTAACCTAAAGAAGGCTCATACAACTCATAACACTGGTCTGTGAAAATTTTTACTTGCCTGCTGAGTATTTGCTTTCAGATCTGGCCAATTTTATAAGGTGTTGAAAGCCTCGCCTAACATCCATAGCTGCTTGAGCCCATTTAGCAAGATAAAGGTACTAAAGTAACTGGCAACTAAAATTTCATATAGTATATTTATACTCTTCTTTAAGGGAAAAAAAACATACTATACTTTCAGACAGTGTAACATGATCCATGTAAAACTCAGCTCAGTATTTCAAAGGATCAAGGAAAACTAAAAATCAAAATGACGCTTCAGAACACCTGTTTGTTAACATCTGTCTTAGCTTAAAAAAAAAAATCACTTGTATAAAATCAAAGTCTTTATGTTTCAGAAGGCCTCAGAAAGCATACAAAAACTAGAATTTAATTCATAGCATTTTATCCCAGTTAAATTAGTAAGAAAGACCTAAAAATAATCTCACAGGTTTGTAATATATACAGTTTACTTGAGCGTAAATGATCACTAAATATTTTTATCTTCTAATTTTCCCCTGGCATAATTTATGAAATGAAAACATAAAATACGGAAATGGCTCATAAGCAGATATATATTTGCTTATGCCAAATATTCAAATAAAAATAATTAACAGGGAATTCCCTGGCAGTCCAGTAGTTAGGACTCTGCGCTTTCAGTGCTGAGGGCCCGGGTTCAATCCCTGGTCAGGGAACTAATATCCCGTAAGCCATGTAGCGCGGCCAAAAAAGAAAATTTATAAGTAAAATAAATAGCATATTTATTTAAATAGTAAATGTTAAGTTTTTTAATTACACTTATTGAGATATTACAGTCAATCTGGTACTATGAAAAGACATACTCATCAGAATGTAAAACTTAAACCAAGGGTTCCCACCCTGAATATAAAGACCCTTCTTTAATAGCAAAAATATCATGGTCACCCAAGATGATCATGGCTGTCCTTTCAGTTTCTGTGGACTGAGAAAATATGTGATGAGAAAAGGCTATTAAGAATTTAGTAATGATTTTAAATGAATTTGGAGTTGAGTAATCAGAAGTATAACTTCTTTGTACATCAGTACAAAGATATATGAAACAAATTATTTATTCAGTCTACAGAAAATATGGATTTGCAGATGCCCTGCAAAAGCCAAAGGTTACTACTACTCCAACCTCACGTATCTCAGGGCCCACTGTCTACAGGTTGAGAACCACTGACTTAAACCAATACTTTGAGAAGAGCATTATCAGAAGTAGTGTTCCATATCTTGAGTTTAAAAATTATGATAAAAAGATCCTAAAAAACTAAAAAATGTTCAATGAATTGTGGAATTATTCCAAAGAACAGAGAAGGTGGTAAACATAAAGAATTAAGTCATTTCAAGGAAAGGATCCTACTTCTAGCTCCAGTTACCGATTTAAAGCATTAGCAGTTAACACATAAAGATAGCTTTGTAATATTTCTTAAAACTAATTGAGAAAAATAATCCAAGTCTGTAGTATCCAGTGTCTGGTTATCACCACCTCGTTGCTGAAAGAACTGCAACACGGAGCGAGGGAGATGGAGCAATATCAAGTCAAGGTCTGCGTACCAAATGTGGCTCCAAGTCCTACCAGGCCACTGATGCCTCCTTTTTTTCTCCAAAATGCACATCAGGCCCTTTCATCCCAGAGTGCCTAACTAACCTCAAATTATTGAGCACCTAAATCAAAGATCCTATAAATATACTAGGCATGTTTGGGTTCAAGACAAAATGTGGAGAAACAACTAAATTTCCATGACAATGTGTTCAAGGTGACTTGCTAAACCTGACATGCTAGATGCCCACCAGCTCACAAAATGCAGCGCAAAGGACTGTTTCGGGTCTTAAATAGTGAACATAATTACTACTGTTCCTAGTGTGGAAGCAGTTAAAAAGGACATACCAAAAGGCTGTTTATCCATTTCAGCATGCTCAAAACCCTCTTTGGCATTACACACAAATCCCCCTTAATGGACCACGGCTGGTTTCAATGCTGGATACTTTTGACTATGTATGACTCACTGATAGTGATAGTCAGTTCCTTCCTTTTCAGTTACCTTCAAAGACTTCAAACTTTATATCAAACAGTTACTGAATGCCTGCTTTGTCTAAAATAGTATGGCTGTGTGACAGTAAATTTCTCTGTGTATTAATTTTCTCATCTATAAAATGGAGATGATAATAATAGTACCTATCCTCACAGAGTTGATGTAAGGATTCAATAAGATAACGCACTTAAGCACTTAGAACAGTGTCTGGCACGTAATAAGAGCTGAAATGTTAGCTAGTATTAATTATTTTTATTATTATTAATTACTATTAACCTCCTTTTATGTATAATAATAGCTTCTATAAGGGTATTGCATGTATTATCAATTCATTAGTTCTCACAGTTACTGTTATTTAACTGTTGATATAAATTTGTTAACTCCCCAATTAGATAGAATTCTTGAGATCAAATACCACATCTCTGCATTCTTTTAGAGGCAATATACTAGAGTGATTAATTACACAGACTGAGCCAGACCACCTGGGCTCAAGTTCTGACTCTACTGCTCACTAGTAGAATGACCTAGAACAAGTTATTTTACCTCTATCCTCCATTTCAATGATTTGTTACCACTATCTACCCAAAAAGTCCAAGACAGGATACCTTCCTCTCTATCCTCCACCCCCCTTTCACATGACCTAATTACCAAGCCCTGTGATTCTACACTTTTTAACATCTCTACTGTCTATCCTGGCTCTTCATTCTCATTGATATTCCAGGCTTTCATCATCTCTCACCTGCACTACTCGTGCAAGTCTTAATGGATGCATAGGACTTAGACGTAGAAGTAGGCAGAAGCTGTTTCAGGCAGATAGAATGGCATGTCAAGAAACGAGGAAAAAAAAGAAAATTTAAGGGACAATGGCCAGATAAGTTGAACTAAAAGATTTATAGAAAGGAGAGTTATTATAAGGTAAAGTTAGAAAACTAAACTGGAGCCAAACCATGAAGGGTTTTACATTCCAAGCCAGAGAATTTGAACTTAATCCTGTAAGAATTACTTCTTTTTTAATGGCAAAATATTTACTTCTGATACTTATATCGATTAACTGTAAAATGCCTTTCCTATATTTCTCTTCTTCCCTCCCCATTTTCAAATAAATAGAAGATATACACTTAAATCTATATGTTATTACAATATACCTCTCCAGACTGTACTATAAAAACAGACAAGTGCCCTATATTAGCATATGCTCCCCCAAAATAAAACTGTCTTCAGATAATGGGAAAGCACTGAAGTTCTGAATAATGTATGATTCAGGTTTCTAAAACTGATAAACTGCTCAGAGAAGTTTCTCTTCTTGCTATAGGTAGGAACTTCTATCATTCAAACATAGCCAATGGTCTGCTAAGAGCAAATTCTTACGAATACCCCTTGCTTTACATACTGGTCATGTTAATATCAAACTTTTACTTTTTATACATGTGTTTTAACAGCTTATGGGAACTATAATGAAGTTCTTCACAAGTTTAGATTCTCAGCCTTTGGGAAAACACAGACCCTTTTGAGATCCTGATGAAAGTTTTGGAGACTATCCCTAGAAAAATCCACAAATAACATACACTAAATCTTGCATTTTATTTCAAGGGGTTTATGAACACTTAACATCCATTCACAGGCCACAAGAATACCCATTCTACAGGACTGCTATTTTTCACAGGAAAAAGGCAGTAGTTTTCACCCTGTCCTAAGAGGGCAGGTATTTCTGGTTTGTTTGGTTGGAGTTTTTTTGGTAGGGATTGGTGGATTTTCACAGATCCATCCAGTCTCTCACCTAGTTCTTTTTATCAATGTCATATTGTCTATGACCATGGAACAGAACAAAGATAACAGAGTACCTGGAAATCAAATTTATGACGTTGCCTCATTAAAACCATGCTCCAAAGAAATGAGCTAACAATCCATAGCTGGAAATACAGCCGTAAGTGTAACACTGGGTATTTATTTACAACCCATTCCCCATTGACCCCAGTCCTACTTGGTGCCAACAAGCTAAATCCAGGGAAAGAACGCTGTGCAAGTTTCCATTTAGTCATGTGTACACATATCAGTATAAGTACAATGATGAATAATCTTCCCAAGAGATCTCTATGTGCAAATGATTCCTATATCTGAATAGTACCAAATCCTCAAACTTGAACTTTCACTATAGACCTCAGCTTCTTGCAGAATCAACTATGGGAGGCCATCTAGTGGACAAAATATAGAAACACACATTCTTAGCTACTTGAAGACAGTTTCAGGTTTCTTCTTAATGCCCCATACAAGATCATGTTACTAAACAGCGCTGCCTCCTCAGAGATTATCTGACTCTACTGCCAAAACACACCTATGAGACCTGAAATGGACCATATTATTTTAAATACTGACTTCTCCTTAAAAACAAAAAAGTTCATGGACACAAAAATCTCAGAATAAAATGGCACCAAAAAAGTTTCCCAGATTTTCTTCTTCGTTACAAGTGGTTATATAAAACCACAAGCCTGAGAGACAGGCGCTTTCATAATTAAAACTGAGAAAAAAGAACTATCAGATGTAAATAATCTTGATAGCTATCTCCCTTGTTAGGATAGGAACCACATCTCTACAACATCCTCAGAACCAAGGACAATTCTTGACACACAGCATGTGCTCAGAAATTATACCCTGAATTAAAACAAGTCACATGACACAAGCCTCAGGGCCCTCCAATTAAACATACACAGCCTCAAATTCCATTCAGGTACCTTTAGTGGGTGCAGGATGTATACTGATAATTGGCTGCTGCTTTGCCAATGGCATAAGTGTTGGCAGTGTTTGAATAATGATAGTTTTTGCTGGAACGCTGGGGTTTGTTTGAGTCTTGGGTGCTGCTGGAAGTAATAAAGGCTTGGGCTGAATTGAAGGTTTTGAACTCATCTGAATTTTTTTCTTTGGAGTCAGTCCATTTTCTGGAGAAAAACCAAACAAACCACAAATCAGTTTAAGGGCAATTAAGCAAATCCTAGAAAGCAGATTCTATTATACACCTTTCCCTAAACATTTTCTTGACCTCTGACTACCCTTACTGAAGTTTAAGCATAGCCACTCTATATCTTAATGGACTGAAGAAAAGTCCTCAATCTGAGGTCTTCTTTTTTGACCAAGCTGCAGCTTTGCCAAAGGGACACGTGAACCAGTAAAGAAGAATAGCTAAAACCCCTGAATAAAGCATCGAGGTGAATAAGGTTAACAAATGTCACAGCCAAATGGCCCTCACGTTCAATATCTTTAACTGAAACTTTGAAATTTCTCCTGAAGATGGTGGGGCCCTAAATCTATTTAGAGTATCATTCACCTATAAAGACAAAAACAACCAGAGAAGATTATTTCTTCCCTTTCCTCTCCACATTAATCATCCACAACAAACAAAACAGGTCCACTAATTTAAAAACAGCAAGACAGCTTAATAAACATACACTTAATCCAACATTTTCTTTTAAGAAATGGAGCCTAAGCTCAGTCTAAAATAGAGATAACAGAAGTTAGGAGATGGAGTAATACCAGTTTTGCTCTTAGGACTAATGATGGGCTTGTCTTCCTTCACTGGCTCTGCTGAGGAGGGACTATTAAAGCTTTCACCATATAAGGAAAAGGGAGACATCTGGGAAGTAGAAGACAAATCCAACTCCTCCTGTAGCAAAATAAAACACAAACAAATTCATGCAGAAGAATACTATCCTTGAGCAGAAAATTGCTTAGAAAGAGAGGCAAGATCTATATATAAACAGAAACACTTCAAGACAACTTCAAGGCAAAGGTGTGATATATTAGAGCTATATCTATATATGAAGTACTAAGAGATGATGGATAAATCAACATTATCCATCTATACTAAAGGAAAAATAACAAAAATGAAGTATGTCTATTTCATCCTCTTATATGAAAGATATGAATCACTGATCTGATCTGCTTCTACATTTTCTCCCACAAACTTTATATTTTACTTGTTCCTAGTCATACAAACATTTAGCATCATTATAGAGTTACAGTTAAAATGCTAATATCTTTCCCCCACCATCTCTTATTCTGTCTTACAGGAATCTCAAAAGCAAATAATTCTCACTATTTGTAACCTTTTCTATTTCTTAACACTGCCTTTGTCCCGAATGTTTTGAAAGAAAAACACTGAAAGGAGCAGGGCTATTTTATTTTATTTAATGGGTAAACTAATAATACAGAGGGACTTCCCTGGTGGTCCAGTGGTAAAGAATCCGCCTTACAAAGCAGGGGACATGGGTTTGATCCCTGGTCAGGGAACTAAGATCCCACACGCTGCAGGGCAACTAAGCCCACGCGCCACAACTACTAAGCTCACACGCCTCAACTAGTGAGCCTGTGTGCTGCAAACTAGAGCCCACACGCTCTGGAACCTGGGTGCCACAACTACAGAGCCCACACACCCTGGACCCTGCGCGCCACAACTAGAAAGAAGCCCGCGCGCGGCAACAAAGAGCCCTCGCGCTACAATGAAAGATCCCGCATGCCTCAATGAAGACCCTGTGTGCCACAACTAAGACCCGATGCAATATACAAAAATATTTTTTAAAATAATAATAAATATTTTTTTAAAAATACAGATATATAAATATTAATATTTTCTAAAAGTCTTTTAATATTCAGTGGATCTGTCTCATTTTGTTAGAATAAAGAAGCTTAACATAGGATAAAAGTAGCATTTCAATTCCAAGAGAAAAAGATGTTATGTATAATAATGAAATGGGCACAAGTACGTAAATACATACATCATACCATCTTCAAAAGAATCTATAAGATTACTGAAAGAAGAATTAAGAGAATACTTGTTTACTCTCAGCATGATGTAGGCTCCCTTACCTCAAAAAAGCCAGAAGCCATAAAGGAAGAAGAAACAGATTTGAACAAATAATAATTAAAATATTTTATAAGAAAAAAACAGAACATAAACAAAGTTAAGAGATACATATGGGGAGAAAATATTTGCCAAAAATGGATAAAGGAAAGAAACCACCATTTCATTGAAAAGGAAATGCAAATAGTATCCAAAGGCAAATTTAAAAGAAAATCTTTTTTTTTTTAAATCATCAGATAAGAAAAAGTTAAAATGACCTGAAAGAGCATATGGAAGAAATGGTCATTCTCAGTAATGCTGGTGAGAATGAGAATTGTTTCATTCATTCATCCTCAACACCTATTCAGCATGTAGCCATAAGCGGGGCTGTATGAACCTTACAGAGTATATTATAAAAATAATATATTTGGAAAAAAACAAAGACTATGAGATAACACAGGAGGAAATGATTATCTTCATAACCTTAGATGCTTACAAGGCATCTGATAAAATTCAGCAAAGATTCCTCATAAAAGTCCTAAAAATTAAGGACTGGAGGGACATTTTCTTAACATTAAAAAAAAAAGCTATGCATAATTGTATAGCCAAAGTCATACTTAATGGTAAAATACTAAATGCTTTGCCATTAAAGTCAGGACAAGAAAGAAATAATTGCTTTTTCTGTAATTCTAGCAGACATAATTATACTAGAAAATGAAATAAAAGGAATAAATACTAAAATAGAAGAAACAGAAGTGCCTTTGTTTTCAAGGTGATATGCTGTCTACTTGGAACACATTTAAGAACCAACTAACAAAATTTTCACTATGAAAATATTGTATTAATAATCACTTAGAGGGCTTCCATGGTGGCTCAGTGGTTGAGAGTCCGCCTGCCAACGCAGGGGACACGGGTTTGTGCCCCTGGGGACACGGGTTCAAGCCCTGATCCGGGAAGATCCCACATGCCACGGAGCAACTAAGCCCATACGCCACTGCTACTGAGCCTGCGCTAGAGCCCATAAGCCGCAACTACTGAGCTTGCATGCCACAACTACTGAAGACCGTGCGCCTAGAGCCCATGCTCCGCAACAAGAGAAGCCACCGCAATGAGAAGCCTGCACACCGCAACAAAGAGTAGCCCCTGCTCGCCACAACTAGAGAAAGTCTGTGCGCAGGACCTAAGACTCAACACAGCCAAAAATAAATAAAATTCATTTTTTAAAAAAACGAATTGATTTAATAAATGGTACTGGAACAATCCTTCTGATAGTCATTTGGGAAAACAAAAAACTTGGATTCATATTTCACATCATAAACCAAGATAACTCCAAATGGATCAGAGATCTAAATATTTAAAATAAAACCTTATGAAAAATATGTATTAACAGTCATTTAGAAACTATTACTTCCTGAATAATTTGATCCTAAGGCCACTAGATGGAGCAGTGCAAGACCAGCATCCATGCAGAGAGGCAGGCTGGTGGAGTATCGGAGCCTAAGGAGAGGAGGTAGGGGCAGGCAGCCCAGCACAGGGAGTCAGAGCAGATTACCCTGCTCATATTGGGTCAGCTTGATGCAGGTGTCAACGCCCAGAACACAGGAGTCGGTGTGAAGGGACCTGCACTGGCCAAATCCAGGATAACATAAGAATCAGAATAAATAATTATAGTAATGGGTTATAATCTGTTGAATAAACTAGGAAACCATGAGTCCATACTGATATAAACAAATAAATGAATAAATTTAAAGTCTGATGAGAAACAGGTTATTTTTACATAGTTTTAAAGTACCTCCTCATAAAATACTTATTTTGGGCAAAGGAAGAAAAAGAAACTTCACAGTGGAATAGCCTGGCAGACACCACCTTAATCAAATGAACAAAGTGAACCTCATCAGTAACAGGACAAATGAAAATTGTGTGCCATCACATCAAAAGTAAATGAGACAGACACAGCATCACTTCTGTGATATTCCTGCCACAAATACAAAACCTGAATCTCATCCTGAAGAAACATCAGACAAACCCAACTGAGGGACATTCTACAAAATAATTAGTCTTTAATCTCCAAAAGTGACAAGGTCATGAATGTCAAGGAGGAATGAACTGTTTCAACTGAAGGAGATTAAAGAGACAAGACAATCAAATGTAATGCGTGATTCTAAACTAGATCCTTCCGCTCACTAAAGGACATCTTTGGGACAACTGGTGCAATCTAAATGGGAATTGAAGATTAGATGATCGTATGGTATAAACATTTATTTCCTGATTTTAATGGTTTTATTGTGGCTAGAAGACATATCCTTGCTTGTAGGAAGTAGACACTGAAGTATTTGGGGGTGACAAGGCATCAAGTTGGCAACTTACTCTCAAATGGTTGAGGAAAAAAAAAAGTTCTTTGTAATGTACTTGTAATATTTCTATAAGTTTAAGGTTTTTCAAAACAAAAAGTTAATATAAGCAAGAAAACAAGAATAAAAATATTATAACCTATGAGTGGTGAAAACCCTCCTTTGAGTAACAACAACAAAAAGCAATAAAAGATTGATAATTCAGCTATGGAGAAAATGAACACCAAAAATAAAGCTTAAAGACAAATGACAAATTGGAGAAAAACACTTGTAACTTATTTCACAAACTAAACACTAATAATCCTAATATGTAATAAAACACTTTAAAAATTGAAGAGAAAAAGACCAATACAATCCAATAGAAAAGCGGACAAAAATTTGAACTGTTCATAAAAAGAAATGCAAATAGGCCTTAGACATATGAAATATACAAAAAGATGTTTAACCACACTTATAATAAAAGAAACAGAAAACAAAACATGCTGTGTAATGATGAAGGGAAAATTGGCCCTCTTACATACTGCTGGTCAGAATACACAACCGTACAACCTGTGGAGGGAAATCTGGCAATAAACAGTAACATTAAAAAAGTATTCACCCCGATCTCAGCAATCTCTCTTTAGGAGTATAACCAGATATCTTTGCCAAGATATCCTGGCAAAAATATGAAGTGACTTATGTACATAATTATTTATTACAGCATTGTTTGAGTCCAGAAAAGACCAAAAACAACACAAATGTTCATCAATAAGGAAATCACTGAATAAAGTATAATATAGTCACACGGTGGGACACTATGCAGCCATAAAAGGGAATGAGAACGATTCTATATCCTGAAATTGGAGTTACCTCTAAGTTAAATAAGCAAGGTGCAGAGCAGGGTATGTAGTATGCTACCTTTTGTGTAAGAAAGGATGGAAAGGAAAGAGTAGGACAGAACTCAGGCTTCTGTGAATATACCTTGTTATATATTAATACTTTTGACTTCAAAAGTAAATTAAGTTTTTAAAATTAAATCATTGGAGAAACTGTGGGACCACAGAGGACTGCCAAGAGCGGCAATCAGAGAAAAGCTTCATAGAGAAAGTAATTTTTGAACTGGGACTTAAGGATGAATAGGAGTTTTCAAAGAAGAAAGAAAATGAGGCTATTTCAGGCAGAAGGAAGAGCATGTACAAAAACCTAAAATGGTAAGAGCAGAGATCTCGCTGCTCTTGTCCACGGACGGTGTTTGGCACAGTTCCTGGCACAGTTGTTGAATGACTGGAGCACACAGAAGCTCTCAGGGTTAAACCTAAGGGGAGTGTGAAGGTAGGAACAGGAAGGATGGTGAGAAACAAGACTGGAAAGGTAAACAGGAGCCAGAACATGGAAGGCCTAGTACACTGGCAATTTAAATTTTGTCCTTGTAAGGGTTGGGAAGGTTTTAAGCAAAAAACTGGCACAATCAAATTTGTGATTTTGAAAAATTTCTCTTTGAAGATTCCTCTGCTAAGAAAGGTTTGGGGAGTTAGGAGGCAGAGAGACCAGTCAAAATTCTATTGCCTTAATCCAGATGAGGTGACGATGGCCTGGTGTGTGTGGAGAAGATGAATCTTAGAGATACTAAGTGGATAGAATCATCAGGATTTAGTAACTGACTATATGGAAATTATGCCAGAATGAAGATACCTCAATTTCCAGCAGATATAATTCACTGAAACAGTAATTTGAATTTTTCTTCTTGTATTTTTTCCTTTTCCTATTCCAAAAAATACCTAAGCCCTTTGGTACATCCTTTTCCTGGCCTCAGAGCTTTTGTCTAGATGAAGAGCAGAAGCATTTTTAAGGTGCTTTTGTAAAAAACCTTATTAGCGCATTCAAAAGGTAGTACTAGGCTTTCCTGAACTAAGGAGACTATTCTAGGTTACATGGCTAAGGAGTTACAGAAACAGACCATCTTACAGTCTTCCATGTCCTCAAAGAATGTATATTCTAACGGGGAGTAAAGAGCGTAGCAGGGAGAAAAGACAATAAGTCAATAAACAAAAAAAATATTGGGTACTGGTACGGTGCAATGAAACAATGAAATTATGAAGACAAGAACATAAGGGAAGGAGGGCAAAACCAAAGAGACTAACAGCTTTCTAGCTCCCTCAAGGCCATTCCTCAAGATTCAGCTTCCTCAGGATTAAATGAGATAATAGGACTTATATTAGCACTTAATAAATGTTAACTGCCTCCCACACATACATATTTTCCAGATTCCACTGTAACCAAAATCACTGTAAAAGACTGGTTACTTACAGGAACATGCTGAGTCGAAGAATAAGAGTCCACTGACTGAGGAGATGAGACTGAACAACTTGAGGAGGCTGGAGAAAGTGGCTGAGGTTCTGCCTTAATATCTTTAACTGAAAAACAAGGGGCAAAAATTTTCCCACTGAACAATATAAACTCAGAATGAAATGAATAAGAAAGAAGGTAAAATCTGCTTTTAAAATTCAATGATATAGAAGCTAAGGTCACCAAAATATATCATCAAGTGAAAATTCAAGAGCAGAAAATAGTAAATCTAGTATGCTTCCATTTGTGTAATAAATTATACATGTGTATACTATTGTACTACTAGCATCTGCATTAACTCTCTTGAAGGATGAACATAAGAAATTGGTAACAGTGGTTGTCTCTGGGAAGCAGAACTTGGTGGCTGAGGGACAAGAGCCAAAAGAGACACTTTTCTACTCTACAGACTTTTTGTACCTTTTGAATATTATGCAATATGCAAAATTATAGACTCCCCCCAAAATAATTTTAAAACATAAGAAACAGGAAAGAATTACTGTGGAAAGCATTTTTGACAATACAATTAAAACACAAAAATGTTCCTATCTTTTGAACTATGTATTTTTTAAAATGTGCTGAGTAACTATAGCCTAGGTGTTCCTAGGTGTCAAATTTATAACAGGGTAGGAATGGGGAAGAGAAGAATCTCTGTGGCAGACTGTGTTCTCCAAAGTTAGGTGCAAAATATCTACCATATCTCATGATCTACAATGTGATTTTGCCACTTCCCCATCAAGAAGTAGCCACTATTTCCTCCTCTGTTTGAATCTAGGTGGGCTTATGACTTCTTCAATTGACAGAGTATGGAAGTAATGCTATGTGAATCCCAAGGCTGTGTTACATTAGGCAATGCAGCTTCTATTTTGTGTGTTGAAACACTCACATTTGAGCCTTTGAAGTCTGACTACCATGAGACCACCAGGCTGTGAGGAAGCCAGGCCATATAGAAAGGTGACGTGTAAACACTCAAGTTGGCAGTCCTAGTCTTCAAGTCATTCCAGACCAGGCATCAGACATGTGAGTGAAGAAAACTTAAGGTAATTCTAGCCCCCAGTGTCAAGCTACCTCAGCCTTCAAATCTTCCCAGATGAGGTCTGGACACCATGGAGCAGAGACAAGCAATTCCTGGTGCATCCTGTCCAGATGCCTAACCCACAGATTCTGGGAGCCTAATAAAATGGTTATTGTTTTAAGCCACTAAGTTTTAGAGTAGTTTGTTACACAATGGTAGGAACCAGAACACTGGCTTTGTGTAGCTCTTATTCTGTGAGGGAAGACAGGAATTGAGCAAGATATACAAATACATAAAATGAAAGGGAAAAAGAAATGCAGCAGTGGGGAGGACTGCAATTTAGATGGGGAAATGTGCTGGTTATTTACACATTGTCTCTCAGCTCTAAGTCTACCTTCTATAGTCTGTGATGCAAATTATTAATACATGTCTCAGCTGGCTTCCTTTTAGGTCCTGTCCATAGGGGATACTAGAAGGATACTAAAAGGTAGAAGGGATTTCTTCATCCTCCCATCAGCTTCATCCCAGAAGGGACAGTTTGCTCCAGGTTCCAGCTTTTTTCAGCACACCTAAAACCCAACTCATTGGGCCCCTTAAAGATACTAGCATTAGCCAGGTAGGGCCTCCTTCTCAGATGTGTATACACGGGACCCCTATACTAAGTTCCTAGGTTCTAATAATCCCAAGCTTCTTCCCTTTGATTCCCTAAATTCTGTCTAATTCTCAGATAGGTTAATCTCTTACAGAATATTACATATAATTCAAAATCAATATTTCTGAATAACAAAATTTTTATTCATTATGTGACTAACACATAACTATGAAATTCTTTATATCTATTTTTGGCAAGAAATTTACGTATGCCTTGCTACACCAAAACAGAATGTAGTCCCTGGAAATCTTTGGCCTACAAAAGTGGCCCGGTAACCCCACCTAATTTTGACTATTACCAAACTACAAAATAATATGGACCCATTTAAATTTTTTATCAATGAAATACATCATTACCTGTACAGAATTGATTGTTGATGTCCCAAATGCTTGTCTCCCAAGGCATCAAATCAATATCAAAATCAAGATTATCAAAATTATTTTCCTGTAGGTTTCAAATCAGCAAAAGATTACAAGATTAAAATATATACATCCAGAAATCAAACTAACAGATGCAATTTGCCATAAATAATATAATTGTGATTACCCAACTTAGTAAAAATAACTTTCTAAGTTAATCAGTTCATCTTGAAAATACATCTTGGAGAGCTTAGAGAGAAACCAATTTAGTTATTTTAAGCACAGTAGTAACAGCTAGGAAGGAGGTATTGAAGTCAACATCTATCTGAAAGATTCAGTTGGTCTCATTCTTTTCAGTGGAAATGGACCTTTACAACAGTCACAAAATATGTGTTTTGTCATAAAGGAGATCCAGCAAAATAAGTTTTCCCATTGCCATTAAGGAAAAGAAGTCAGAGCAAATGCCTATTTACAATATCATCTCTATATACAAGGGAAAGAATATAGATGTATCCAAAAGACATGCAGGAATCATAAAGAGACTGTAACTGAAACTTCAAATATACCAAATATTAAAATGCTTATGGGAGAAGGAAGAGATCCATAGGAGGATGGGTAATTTTATTTTTTTCTTACTGTTCTGTACTTTTCATATTTCTAAAATTAAATTTTTTTTTAATCCTAGAAGATAAAACTAAGTTTCTCAAACAGGGGTCAGTAAACTTCTTAGAGGGGCTCTTAGTTTCTTTTCATTCGGATGACAATTTTTAAATTTAAATATAATCATATTCTGGGTCATCTGGATGACCATCTTATACCATATATAATAATGAAGAACTGCCACATGATTTCAGAGCCCTCATATGAGTTTAAGATTAAGACAGTACCACAACTATTTTAAATGTTTAAGGTTACAGAGGTAAGAACAGAAGTAAACTTAATATATAAACAGTACAACAAAGTTAAAAAGTAGTCAATATTAACTTAATGTGACAGATAATAAAACAGCAAGAAAGCAAGCCTCAGGAAAAAAGTAAAGGTTAATCTAGTTATCAATAACAACAATTTGGTAATCATTTCTAGAATATTATCATTTCAAATGTCTATTCTGTGGTTTATTTTTATTGAGAATGTAACAGAAGGAGAGAAGGGAAACTTTTCTTATGCTGCCCTAAACTGAGTAAATATTATTGCAAATTATATAAAGAGAATGTGTTAAAGTTCACATAAAAGAAAAGAAAAAACTACTTAAATTACAAAAGAACCACCTTTTAAATCAATCTCCTTTGCTTTTTTCTCATATTGGAATCTAGCTATCAAAAAATTAAGCAGCCCCACACTTTCAGCAACGAAAAATCTTCAAACTTTCTTAATCTAAGTAAACTGAGGAAGGATATTTGCCTGAGTGCTCACAATACTTTTTAACATGTTCAACAGTGACATGACCTACTTTGAGGATGCTTCATACTCAATCTTCAGACAAAAAAGTCAAATACATTTTACAGCATAAGAATTTTATCTGGTTGGAAATTTCACAGACCCATTTTATGTAAAGCAAAACATACTCGTACTTATATACTCTAGTTCTTCAATGACTTCTCAAGGGAAACTTGCAAAGTCATGTGAAAGAAGAATGACTGTTTTAAAGGTAGAATGGGCTGTCTGAAACCATTTAATCCAATCTCTTATTTTATACCAGAAAAACTAAGGAACTGAAACATTGAGTGACAGAATGTTAGTTATAAAATCAGGATCATATTTCCCTGAATCTTTCAAATTTACTATATTGTTTCTTGACGATGTTAGGCTCTGGAGGTTATGAAAAAATACCAGCTGCTTAAGCAAACAGCCAATATTAAAAGCCAATTTAATCAATAGACAACACTGTAAAGCATCTCACAGAGTAAATGAAACCATTAAAACCTCATGCATTGATTTAAAAAAATATCATGTGTTTCACTCCCTTCTATTGATTCATGGTAAAACAAGAATAATTTAGCAGTTGTTTTACCATGAATCAATAGAAGGGAGTGAAACACATGATATTTTTTAAATTTTTTCTTTGTCTTAAACTCACTAAGCGAGCTTTATTTTTAATAAGGGCTTAAAAAATAAGTGATAAATATTCAACCTGATTGATATGCATATAAAATCACTCTGTTCACTTGAACTACTTCCCAAGTCAAACAGCACCTCACCCATTAAAGAATAAGACAAAGTAAGAGTTCAGGCCAAACAGCTTCACATATACTAATCCAGAAAAGAAAAAAAAAAATGTAAAATATTTTTGAGAACTTAAAGTGCTGTAATAATAGCTTTTACGCATACTTCTAACCACCCAAAGGCAAAAAATAAGGACATTTCTAAGTTTCAGAGCTTTCAACACTAAGGATACATAACTTTAAAAAAGGAAGTTGGTAAGTTCTCTTAACTAGATACATGACACACATACTCCTTAACATCACACTGTTTCCCTTATGCAGCAAAATATCTGTAAAAACCAAAAAAAAAACCCCTGGGGCCAAAGGTAGACTTAGAATACAAGTCTTCTCATACCAAGACCAATGCAATTTCTACAATCCTACATTCACTGACTACAAAATGGCTACTAACTTTCATACTTAATCTTAAAAGTTATTTAAACTTAAATAACTAGCCTAAACGTGTTATCCTGAAATCTTCTTGCAATAATTAAAGATTAAATATCACATTATTCAGCATTTCTCCTCTAATAAATACTTACATAAGTTTCATTTGCCGCATCCAATTGCAGGTCATCATAGCCAAGTTCAGCAAAGAGGGCAGAATCTTTGGACAAAAGAAAAGAATAGATATTTACTGTTAATTCAATGTTTTGACAAAAGAATAAGCGCTGTATCCTTATGCCAGCTCTATTAGGGTTTCTCATTAGCCATTACTATTACTGATAAACTCTAGGAGTGTGAATGACAACCAATTCAAAGCTGGTTTCTAACATATGTATTGTTTTCCACATAATTTTTATCTTGTGAACTAAATCATTATACCAGGGATTTAAAAACAGGTTTTATGTCCTGTCATGTTGGACTAATTGATAGTGACTTTCTGGAACATTACTAACACAAATTCTGAGGCTTCATCTGGGTTCAGCACAAAAAAAAGTGACATGGTTGATCAGCGGTGATGACAGGAGAGGAATATGGCAACACATGTACCAGGTATTTGCCATCCTTGCCTTAAGTTAGAGGTACAACCAATTTTCTATCCAAACAACAAGGAATTCACTCATCTAAACCATTTCATTTATTTCAACAAATCTAACTATGTTCCAAATTCCTAATAAGATTTCCTTATAAACTGAGAAATATATGAACACAGGTCAAGGTGCTGATAAGGCCAAAGAAGACTGATTACTGTATAATCTGTAATGTGCCTTTATTTTCTTTAACATTTCAGAACTTCAAGCACTTTGAAGAGTTTCCCAATCTAAGTCTGCCTTTGTACTCCCTACTAACATGCCACTGAAACTTGCTCTGGTGATTTCCCTACTTCACATATATAAGAACTACACTGCAAGTCTCTCACCGACTTGGCCAATGGTAGAAACATTTCACCAGCCTAAAACAAAATAGTACATAGCACATTTTTTGTGTGTAGTGATAATGAAAGGTTATTCATATAACTCTCAGAAAAGGACTACCTTAAACTCAGCTGCAGAGCAAAACAAAACAAAAAACCCATATAAATAGATGACTGTGGCTATGTACCTTATACACAGGCGAAAACTTGAAAGAGTTCTTTATCTGCTGCCTCTCATTTCTCTCCTCCCCTTTCCTTCTTGAACCTATTCAAATCAAGCTTCCCCCACCAACACATACACACGCATACACATCAGGTATTATGTCACCAATGATTTCTCCTCTGCTAAATTCAATGGTAAATTCATGGTCCTCATCTTACTCTCAACAGCATTTGAAACAGTTGATCTTTTCATATTAATTGAAGCATTTTCTTCACTTGGCTTCCAAATTACCATACTCACCTGGTTTTCCTCCCACCCTACTGGTTGGCCCTACCTTACTGGTTATTCTTCATCTTCTTAACATGAAATTGTCCCTGGGCTTAGTGCAAACTTTTCTATCTATTCTACTCCCTTTGTGATCTCAGCTGAGCTCATGGCTTTAAATAGCATCTATATGCCAAGGATTCCTAAATATACATCTCCAGTCCATACCTCAAGACGCATGTACACAGTGAGTACTCTACCTCTCCTCTTGGATATCTAAAAGGCATCTCAATCTTAACACATCCAAAACTGAGCTTCAAATCATCCCTCACCAAACCTCCTACTGGTTCGTCCTCATCTCAGTTAATGACAATTCAATTATCCCAGGAGCTCAGGTCAAAAACCTTAGGAGTCATTGCTTACTTCCTCACTCTCTGTATTCAATCTACCAGTAAATCCTGTCAGCTCTGTCTTCAAAGTATGTATTGGTAATGTGGCATCTTACCTTTCCTTTCCGTTCTTCCTTCCCTTTCCTACTCTTCCCAACAGAGATGTCAGCAGAGCAAGGAGGGTGGTGGGGTTGTGTGTGTCATCCTCTATGGCAATGTGCCTGGTACCCAAGGAAATAGGATGATACAGGAGGGGAGGTGCCTTGTGGAGGTGCCAGCATGCCTCAGATGCCAAAAAAATGGAGCAGTGGGAGGAGGAACAGAGTGGCAGATGTAAGAAGCAGCCTGAGTGGTTAGGAGAGTGATAGTACTGAACAAATGTGTTAATTGATGGAGCAAATGATAAAATATGTTAGAGCTAGGTTTCTCACTTTCTGAGAAAGGATTTAGAAACATGAAAAGGGAAGAGAATAAAAGAACCCTAAGATGTTGCACTGGAATTAGAAGTATTAATACGAACACATTTTCTTAAAATATTCATACACAGAAAGAATTATAGATGTTTGTATATGTGTGTACACATACACACATGTATGTCCTAGTTCTGTCTGCTAACAGGTCCTAGAAACGAAGACATCCCACCAGCACTGAAAAATCGTATGTTTCCAGACCTCGGATACTGAATACCATCCTCTACTAAACGGAAGTCCACTAAAGGGCTCCTTAGAGAAAGAGCTGATTCCAGGGCTTAGGCAGAGAAGGTGCAAAATAGGCCTGGGAAAATCTTGTTGTGCCAGAAAACAAGGAAATCCTCAGAGAATGATGGAAACATGTCAAAAGAACAAAGGAGCTGATATGAATGGACTCTTACTGGTCAATTCTCAGAAAATCTGAGCATCAAAATAAAGCCAGATTACAACCCATTGAATCAAATAGGAATTAGTGAGCTCATAATGAAATAAACAAAGAAACAGAGAAAGCTTTTTCTTACAGTATAATGTCAATTAATAAATGTACACAGAATGTTAAGAGAGAATCACCATTTGGCATTAGAGTGGTACTCGATATAAGCTGGAGTTATCAATGGAGGCCAGGGCTGGTGAATGAAGGTTTAGTAAGGAATAGGACATTGGTGGCATTCAGATTATCTCCCCCAAAATACTGGGTTAGCCAAAAAGTTTGTTCAGGTTTTTCCATAAGATGTTACCAAAAAACCCGAAGGAACTTTTTGGCCAGCCCAATACGAATCAAATGTAAAAGGGGAAATAGTGACTTTACAGTGGAGAAATCCAGCAGATACTAACTTGACAGTCTGATCAAAGTGTACATCACCTTGGAACAGGTCAACATAGTGTGCCTCTATCATTTCTCTAGCATTCCTGTCACGGACTCATGGCCTGATTCTGGTCATGAGGAAACAGTATATAGACTTAGGTTTAGAGTTATCTTACAGAACAAAAGACCTGTACTCTTTAAGACTGTCAAGAATACAAGAAACAGGAAAAGACTAAGCAACCATCCCAGGTTGAAAAACTCTAAGGAGACATGAAAAGTAAAAGTAATGTGTGTTTGCAGGTAGGGTCCCAGACTAGAAAGGAAAAAGAGCCATTATTAAGACATATAGCAAAATATGAATGGTATCTGTGAATTGGATAGTAACGTTGTATCAATGTTCATTTCCTGACTGGAAGGAGTGTATGACAGTGATATAGGACAGTAACCTTGTTTGGGGGAGGAGGGGATACACATTGCAGTATTTAAGGGTAATGAGTTAACAACACATTTCACTCTCTTTTTCTCTCTCTAAAGAAGGAGAAATGGGGCAAATACAGTAAAATTTAACACTCAGGGAATCTGACAGGCATGCAACAGTTCTTTGCACAGTTCTTATAACTTTTCTGTAGGTTTGAAACTATTCCAAAACTTAAATTTTGAATAAAAAATATACATGGGGAGCTTCCCTGGTGGTGCAGTGGTTAAGAATCTGCCTGCCAATGCAGAGGACACGGGTTCGAGCCCTGGTCCGGGAAGATCTCACATGCCGCGAAGCAACTAAGCCCGTGTGCCACAACTACTGAGCCTGCGCTCTAGAGCCCGCAAGCCACGACTACTGAGCCCATGTACCACAACTACTGAAGCCCGTGCGCCTAGAGCCTGTGCTTCGCAACAAGAGAAGTCACCGCAATGAGAAGCCCACGCTCACCACAACTAGAGAAAAGCCCGTGCGCAGAAGAGACCGAACACTGCCAAAAATAAAATTAAGAAATTTATTTAAAGAAATATATATATATACACATGGGTATATACATATGCATATGTGTATGTGTATATATCCACAGTCAACCACTTCCATTATCTCCACTGCTCTCATCATAAATCACTTGGATTGATGCAGTAGCCTCCAAATGGTCTCTCTGCTTCTGCCCTTGACCCTCTTTCAGTATATTTTCAATAGAGCAGCTAAAGTGAGCCCATAAAAACATAGGATGTTATTGGGAATCAGGATTTACACAGTAGGAAAAGAGAAATAAAAGTATATAATGCAAGAAGGTGAGAAAGGACTCTGTGGTACTGGCTTTGAACTGTGGGTATTAGCATGAATTCATGCTTTTTAAAAATACATATTTCCTTGTTCTTAGGAGATACACAGTGAAGTGTTTAGGAGTTTCATATTATTTGCAGCCTGCTTTCAGATGATGAGAGAAGAGAGAAGTGTGGGTAATACTGACAGAAAGAGTGAGCATGGCAGGATGTTAACAGTTGGTAAGTCTAGATAAGGGAAATACAGGTCACTGTACTGATCTTTTTTAACTTTTCTGTGCTTTGTGAATACTTAAAAAAACGGAGAGTGGGCTGATAAATACATTTGTATACTACAGAATATCTTAGAAAGATCCATGAGAAAGTGGTGACATTGGTGGCATTGGTTACCTATGAAGTATCTCTAAAATTTACTACCTACTTCTATATCTTTTTCACCAACCCCACACTACCTACTATATAGATTTCTCCTAACAGTAGTAAACTATCATAGCTGTTAGTTTTTGTTTGCTCAGCAAGCTTTCCCACCTGACTGCTGCTTTGACCATTTATTTATTCTTTTACTTCTTGTAAGATGAGAAATGGCCACTGGAAAACAGTGGTGACCTTAGAAAGAGCAGCTTTGGTGGAGTGGTGGAGCCTGACTGCATTGTGTTCAAGAGACAGTGAAAAAAGAGAAAGTGGAGTCAGTGAACATGGACGTTTTTTAAAAAAGAATTCTGCTGTAAAATAAAAAAGAGAAATGTAGTTGAAGCTAAAAGGGAAGTAACATCTAAAGAGGGTTTGGGGGTTTTTCTTTCTTTTTCACTCTAGACAGGAGAAGCAACTACATGTAGGGATGGAAATGAAGATTCAGGAAACAGAAGGAAGAAGAGCTTGAGCAATATTCTTGAATAAAGGGGTGGGGGCGGGGTGTCTAGGGACTTCCCTGGTGGTGCAGTGGTTAAGAATCCACCTGCCAATGCAGAGGACATGGGTTCGAGCCCTGGCCTGGGAAGATCCCACATGCCATGGAGCAACTAAGCCCATGTGCCACAACTACTGAGCCTGTGCTCTAGAGCCCATGAACCACAACTACTGAAGCCCACGCACCTGGAGCCCACGCACCGCAACGAAGAGTAGCCCCCACTCACTGCAACTACAGAAAGCCCGTGAGTAGCAACGAAGACCCAACACAGCCAAAAATAAATTAATTAATTAAAAAAAAATAAAACGAAGAAGGAGGGGTCTAAAGCACATATAGAAGTGATCCGTTCTAGCATTCCCACCAACAAAGAGAAGGCAAATATACTGGTACACGTATAGATGAGGTAGTAGGAGACTGCAGCAGTTCTCTTCTGATTCAAAGAATGCAGGAGGAGGTGCTGGAGGTTTGAGAAGAGAAGAACCTTTATAAAAACGATCATCAGAGAGAGAGGACCAAGGAAATACGATCAGCCAGGTAATACTTAATGGTCTATTTCAGGTTAGTATCATAAATTTAGAGTGAGACCAATCAGCATGGTTGAATTTTCTTTTTTAGCCACTTTCAGCTACTTGAGTGCATTCATGGAGTAGACAGAGTTGGATTTAGCCAAGGTTGTAGTTGATCGAAGAGAGAACTACAAAACAAGAGAGAGACAAGGATATTGAGGGTGTGAGGGAATGATTACAGAGATTGTCCATGGAATTTAAACTGGATAAGGGGAAAGTGATAACATAAAGGGGACGAGGGACAGTGAAAAGATGGCAGAATCTCAGCAGTGTTGAAGGTACCACTGGAATTGGAGTACTAAAGAGAGTGAGCTGGTAAGACAGAAGGTGATGGTCAGAGTGGGATGTTGGAACTGAGATTATGTTACTAGTACTGACAAGGTTTAGGTTTATGATTGGGGAAGAAAATGCCTGAGACAGGATGGAAGATGGAGAGGAGACCCAGGAAACAAGAGGTCAGGGTATTTGAAGGATCTTCTCTGAGAATACTGAAATCAGCCAAGAATCATGATGGAAGGAGTGCTAAAGAAAGTGACAATAAGCTAGGAACTAAATTTTTTCAAAACGTGAGGGAGAGTGAACCAGAAATCACCAGATGACTATAAGAGGGAGAGGTAGAGGACAGCATGTGAGACAATGTGAAATTTAAGCCTGGATGTTTTTAGGGAGGATGAAAGGAGAATGATCTAAAAGTAGCAATGAAGAACAAGGAAGATAACTAACCCACTTTCAGAGGCCCTAATGGAGAAAAGGTTTTGAGAATGAAACGAGCTACCATTCACTAGGACTTTAGGGAAAACCGTGTTATCAGGGGAGTCAGGTTTTGGTCAACACAGGAGGGTACAGAGAACTTTCACAGAAGACACTGAATTTATCAAAGAAACCACAATGGCAGATGGAAGCTTCTGATCTTGGTACATATATCTTATGTGCGGCAAAAAAAAAAAAAGTGGCTTTTGCAAATTGTAAGAAAAAGAAAGGGAGGGAGTGAGGGAGGTAGGAAGGAAAGAGGAAAGGAAAGATATACAAATGACAAATAAAGCATATGGGGACTTCCCTGGTGGTCCAATGGTTAAGAATCCGCCTTCCAATGCAGGGTACATGGGTTCGATCCCTGGTCAGGGAACTAAGATCTTACATGCTGCAGGGCAACTAAACCTGTGTGCCACAACTACTGAGCATGAGATCCACAACTAGAGAGCCCACATGCCGCAACTAGAGAGCCCACATGCTCTAGAGCCTGAGCACCACAACTAGAGAGAGAAGCCTGCACGCCACAACGAATATCCCGCATGCCGCAACTAAGACCCAACACAGCCAAAACATAAAATAAACAAATATTTTTTAAAAGACCTTTCCTTTAAAAACAAATAGATAAAGCATATGAAAAGATGCTCCACATCACATGTTATCAGGGAACTACAAACTAAAATAATGAGATACCACTACACACCTATCACGATGGCTATAATCTGAAACACTGGCAACACCAAATGTTGGCAGGACTGGAGCAACAGGAATGTTCATTCACTGCTGGTGGGAATGCAAAATGGCACAGCCACTCTGGAAGACAGGTTGAAAGTTTCTTACAAAACTGGACATACTCTTACTGTATGATCCAGCATTCATGCTCCTTGATATTTACCCAATTTATATGAAAACTTACGCCCACATAAAAAGCTGCAATGGCGTTCCCTGGTGGTCTAGTGGTTAGGATTTGGCGCTTTCACTGCCATGGCCCGGGTTCAATCCCTGGTTGGGGAACTGAGATCCTGCAAGGCTCACAGTGCAGCCAAAAAAAAAACTGCACATGAATATTTATAGCAGCTTTATATATAACTGCCAACATTTGAAAGCAACCAATTTTAATTCTCTGTGCAGTGTCCATCACTGGAGAACAGTTTGTGGCTGTCCCTTCACTGCATGTAAGCCCTTTATAAGCCGGAACCTGTCACTCTTGTCCCCCATGCCTGGCCCTCTTTCCTGGCCTCAGTCTGTCTTTAACTGGTTTTGAGACCCTAGAAGCAACCAAGGCGTTTTTCAACAGGTAAATGGATAAACAAACTGTGTGCTATGGACCAAATTGTGTCCCCCCCAAAATTTATATATTGAACCCCCAAGATGACTGCACCCAGAGGTAGGGTGGTCTTTACGAGGTAATCAAGGTTAAATGAGGTTACAAGGGTGGGGCCCTAATCTACTAGAGCTGTGGCCTTATAAGACTAAGAGATAGGTCTACCTACCTACCTACCTCTCTGTCTCCCCCACCTCTTCTTCCTTCCCTCCCTCCTTCCCTTTCCACCCCTCTGCCTCATGAGGACACAGCAAAAAAAAGTGGCCATCTATAAGCTAGGAAGAGAAGTCTCATCAGAACCTGACCATGCTGGCACCTGTGCTTGGACTTCCAGCCTCCAGAACTGTCAGAAAATAAATTTCTGTTGATTAAGCTTCCCAGGTATTTCGTTATGGGAGCCCAAAAGACACTGTGGTACATCCATACCATGGAATATTATTCAGTGCTGAAAAGAAATGAGCTATCAGGCCATTAAAAATAGAGGGATCTTAAATGCATTTTGCTAATTAAATGCTGCGTACTCTATCATTCCAACAATATGACATTTTGAAAAAGGCAAAACTAGGTGACAGTGAAAAGAACAGTGGTTGATGGGGCTTTGGAGGAGGGAGGCAGAGACAAATAGGTGGAGCACAGCAGATTTTTTAGGGCAGTGTAACTATCCCATATGATACTGTAATGGTAGATACATGACATTACGCATTTGTCAAAACCCACAGAATGAACAAGAGTGAATCTTAATGTAAACTATGGACTTTAGTTAATGATAATGTATCAATACTGGCCTATCAATTGCAACAAATGTACTCCTCTAATGCAAGATGTTACCAATAGGGGAAACTTGGGGGGCAGGGGAACTCTGTACTATCCCCTCAATTATTCTGTATATCTAAAACTGTACTAAAAGTAAACTCTATTAAGTATTAAAAACAATTACATGAAATAGCATTTCAGCATCCATACATAAAGTTGTTTTGGAACACAGTCATGCTCAGTTTACATTGTCCATGGCTGCTTTCGTACTACAACTGGCAGAGCTGAGGAGTCAGAACAGAGACCACATGACCACAAAAGCCTAAAATATTTACTATCTAGACCTTTACAGAAAATGTTTATAGGCCCGTTCAAAATTTCATCACCCCACATAAAGGGAAAATGCACATGGGATGCACATCCCATCATAGGCTGTTCTGAGTAAGTCATTTTTAATTATACAAAGTTGTTAAGAGTCACAAGTACTAATTACATAATCTGATTTTAAAAATTTTAACTAGCTAGCTTCTAATATAGAAAAAAAAAAAAGTCAAATAAATCAGTGAAGTACTTGAACACCCAAAATGGCAACTCCCAGAAAAAGAGTCCATATTCTACTGAGAAATGTTAGCAAACAGTAACCTTTCACTCCAGTGCCTGCAAAATCTATCGTACTTACTGAACACTTAAGGAGGCAGAATTAAAGTGTTCCACTAAGAAAAGATTGTTAACAGTTTGAAAAGAGAAGCTTGGAAAACCATGGGAAATGGGCATGTTCAGGGAGGGGCAGGGCAAGGTACCTGAGCTGAGTCAGTGAACCTACTACAAAGAACTGAATGCTCTGTTAAAGAACATTAAGACTAGGAGTCAACTGATCAGATTAGTCAGGAAAACGCAGCTTGGGTATCAGAAGACATAATAATGCTATCAGGAAGTGCCTCACAGTTATAGTTTAAGAAACATCATGAAAATATAATAGTTGACTAGCTGAGAAAACAGATCATAACAACCCAGCATACTGAAGTAGATTTGTTAATAACTGGGGGGTCTTGGTAAAAATCAAATCTGTAGAAATAACTTAGGAAAGCAATATAGAATAGTGACTAAGTGCACAGGCTTTGGAGGTAGACAAACCTGGTTCTGATCCTGTTTCTGACACTCACTAGCTATAAGACTCTGAGCGTTCGTTCTCTCTCAGCCTCAGTTTCCTCATCTGTAAAATAACAATACCTCACTGGACTGTTGGGAGGATTAAATAAGATAATGCATGTAAGAGCTAAGCAGGGCACCTGACACAAATAAAGTGCTTACCGGCAATTGTTCCTATTACTACGACTACACTTGGCTTGGGATGTAAGAGCTAAATAGGGCACCTGACACAAATAAAGTGCTTAACGGCAACTGTTCCTATTACTACGACTACATTTGGCTCGGGAAAATACATTTGGAAGAGATAGTCTAACGTTTTTCCAACAACTCATAGAAAACCTATCCAAGGACTGAAATAAATCTCTAACACTATATAATTTAAGAGAAGTTCTGCCCTTGGAAAATCAAATGAGGACTTCAGTTCAACAAAGAGAATTGAGATTACACTCTTGCTCCTGAGAACGATGGTCCAAGGGGGAAAAAATGAAGGTCAGTCTGGGTTTCCCCCAAATTTTAAAGCTAGTGAAGGGTGTAGGTTCACCGCAGGACACATTCAGGGACGTATACAACCCCAAATTCATACTGAAGCCCAAGAACAGTATTAGTACTATGTCTGGCAAACAAGGGAGGAATATAAGTTTCTTCTAAACACTTAGATGATAAAGCTTCTCCACTCTCATTTCCACTACATTCCACTCCACTCTTCCTGACCACAAAGCCAAACAAAATATCCATAACAAGAACATTCAGAGTTGTATTCGGAGAGCAATCAGGATTATATCCGTTTATAAGCGTTAGGTCTACGTAATCAGGGACCTGGGGTCAGGTGCTGGGGTGCTTTGCTTCTCTGCCAAGATGGGCATCAGCCTCGATCAATAGTGGAAGCTTCGAGATGAGGATTCACATTCTCTCACACAAACCAAACACGTACACGTACACTCCATGGCAAGCAACTCCCACATCCCACACTCTGAGAAAATAGCTTGCAGCCTTTTTGATGGTCACAGCCATCCTGCCCTAAGCTTCCTAATGACGTCGTTTTCGCCCCACAAAATCATCACCTGGTACTTTCCCAGAGGAAGCGGTGAAGCACGATAGTAATTCCAATCAGGCAACATTTTACGCTCGCTGTCCCCAGGGCAGAAACCGACAGGTTCTGCTAGACTCTACTAGGACCACGGACGGAAGCAACGAGTGGCCCTCGCTCCCCCGGCAGGGTTCGTCCACACCTGTCACCACAAATGCGCGGAAGTAAGGAGGAAGAAACCTGGAGCCACCCCTGGTACAGTCTCAGATCCCACTCACCCCACTCTTCATCCGGCCGGTGAGGGAGTCCCGGACTAAAAGGGGACTCCATGGTGCCGGCAACGCCAGCCGGCACCCCCGAAACACACGTTCGCCTGCCCTGGAACTCGGCAACTAATATCTGGGACGGTGGCGGCAGACGGACAAAATACCCGTAACGCTGACGCGACGGTGGCCGAATGAAGACAAATTGCTTCTGCGCGAGTGACGTCAGAGACTAAGCTAATTTTAAGCAAATCTCTGAGTAAATATTTCCCTTTTGGAGGTTTCGGCATTTTCTGTCCCGCTGTTTTAGGGAAAAAAGAAAGAGACGTAATCACTACTTCGGTTAAATAAGATATATTGATAACATTAAAAATGGGGAAGAAAATCCATTCTGAACATACTGGCTCGTCCCCTGAGTATCATTCTCAATACCACAGTGTAGATATATCAGAACAAAACTAGAGACTAAGAAAGTAAAGTTGGTTTAATTTTTACGAATAACTCACTATCAATGTAAAAATTCTCCGTATACACAAGTGTGTGGAAGGAAAACACACAACTATTTTTTCCAAATTCGTTTGAGCTGCCTCTCCACTGGCACAGTACCTGAGATAAGCAAAAATACTATGAATCGTACTTCTAGAAAGACTACGTTTATTTAAACAAATTTTAAAACGTAAAGATAAACTCCCCCAAATCAAACTCACCTCCTTAAACATACATTTCTAAAGCATAGTACCTAGTAGTGAAAGTCCAAGCGACCCTACCCTAAGACCTACAATAAGGTAAATTCCCAGTCTTTTTATTACTAAAACTTAAGAAACGGTTTTGTTTAGAAAAATCCATCTACGTCACAAACTCTAACTGAAAATTTTAACTAAGTTTGACGAAGCAGTTTCAAGAATGCTACTTAATGGAATTTCTTTTTAAAGCATTTCAGCAGTTGAATATTTAAAATACTCTACCTTAAGAACACATATCCCCAATGGAGAAAAGACAGTCTCTTCAATAAGTGGTGCTGGGAAAACTGGACAGCTACATGTAAAAGAATGAAATTAGAAAACTCCCTTACACCATACACAAAAATAAACTCAAAATGGATTAAAGACCTAAATGTAAGGCCAGACACTATCAAACTCTTAGAGGAAAACATAGGCAGAACACTCTGACATAAATCACAGCAAGATCCTTTTTGACCCGCCTCCTAGAGAAATGGAAATAAAAACAAAAATAAACAAATGGAACATAATGAAACTTAAAAGCTTTTGCACAGCAAAGGAAACCACAGACAAGATGAAAAGACAACCCTCAGAATGGGAGAAAATACTTGCAAACGAAGCAAATTTTAACAAAGGATTAATCTCCAAAATATACAAGCAGCTCACGCAGCTCAATATCAAAAAAACAACCCAATACAAAAATGGGCAGAAGACCTAAATAGACATTTCTCCAAAGAGGATATACTGATTTGCCACAAACACATGAAAGGATGCCCAACATCACTAATCATTAGAGAAATGCAAATCAAAATTACAATGAGGTATCACCTCACACTGGTCAGAATAGCCATCATCAAAAGTCTACAAACAATAAATGCTGGAGAGAGTGTGGAGAAAGGGGTACCCTCTTGCACTGTTGGTGGGAATGTAAATTGATACAGCCACTATGGAGAACAGTATGGAGGTTCCTTAACAAACTAAAAATAGAACTACCATATGACACAGCAATCCCACTACTGGGCATATACCTTGAGAAAACCATAATTCAAAGAGTCATGTACCACAATATTCATTGCAGCTCTGTTTACAATAGCCAGGACATGGAAGCAACCTAAGTGTCCATCGACAGATGAACAGATGAAGATGTGGCACATATATACAATGGAATATTACTCAGCCATAAAAAGAAACGAAACTGAGTTATTTGTAGAGAGGTGGATGGACCTAGAGTCTGTCATACAGAGTGAAGTAAGTCAGAAAGAGAAAAACAAATACCGTATGCTAACGCATATATATGGAATCTAAAAAAAAAAAAAAAGGTTCTGAAGAACCTAAGGGCAGGACAGGAATAAAGACACTGAGGTAGAGAATGGATGTGAGGACACAGGGAGGGGGAAGGGTAATCTGGGACGAAGTGAGAGAGAGGCACGGACATATATACACTACCAAATGTAAAATAGATAGCTAGTGGGAAGCAGCCGCATAGCACAGGGAGATCAGCTCAGTGCTTTGTGTCCAGCTAGAGGGGTGGGATAGGGAGGGTGGGAGGGAGACGCAAGAGGGAAGAGATATGGTGATATATGTATACATACAGCTGATTCACTTTGTTATACGGCAGCAACTAGCACACCATTGTAAAGCAATTATACTCCAATAAAGACGTTAAAAAAAGAACACGTATCCCTCTAGGACTAAGTGGAATCTTTCCCTCGGTTACTAAACAAAACAAATGCTTCCCAGAATCCTCCAAACTCCTCGTGGCTGGATGATTACTACAGATTACACAATCCCCAATGTACAAAATAGCCCTGGGACCCAAACCCCGAAAAAAATCACGAAATTCCCTTACGTTAAAGGTGATTCCTTCTGTCATCAGCTAACTAATCAGTTTTCATTTCAGGTGCAATTTATAAGATTTTTATTCTTACCCAACTGCAAATTCAAAAATTGGCATAAAACCTAAAATAAAACCAGCAAGAGTCTTCTGTATCCACCAGACAACTTAGCCTTTTTTTAAAGAAAATCACCATGACTGAACTCCAATAAACTTTCGTTTTTTTAATTTTCAAAAATTTAATTTTTTATTCAAGTGCAGATAATTACAAAACAAGCATTTGTGTACTTATTGCCAAGAATTAACAAATATTAACTTTTCCATTTTCGTTTCAGATTTTTCATAAGAAATTAAACATCGTAGATAAAGTTGAGGTCTGCGTTTTCCTCTGCTTCATTTTCCTCCCTCCACATAGACAACTTCCATTATAAATTTTATGGTGATCATTCAAAGCCATTTTTTATTTTGATCATGTTTAAATATGTGTATAGATACATACATTTAGTGCTGTTTGGGGGTATTTTAATTTACATAAACTTATAGCACTAATGTTCCCCAAGTCACTTTTCTCATTCAACATTACTTTTTGATGATCTTTGTTTTAACTGTTCTATGGTATTTCCTTGAATATATACATTTTTAATATACAATATAGACTTTTTTTCATTTCCCTACTGATGAACATTTGGATTGTTTCAACTTTTTACTGTTACATAAAATATATCCTTCTATGGGTATCCTTGTGCATATCTGCAAGAATGTCTTTAAGATATATGCTGGATCATGCAGTAGGAGTACTACTATTGGCCAAATTATACCAATTTACACTCTCGTTAGCAGTGATGAATTCTCACCAACACTAGATGTAGTCAGACTTTTATTTTTTGCCTGTGAAGGGTGTGACTATAATTTACATTTAAATTAAATGTAAATTAAAGAGATGGTGCATCTTTTCATGTTCATTAAACCTTATTTCCTCTTCTTTGAATTGCCCATTCTTACCTTTTATAAAATTTCCTATTGGATTCTCTCTCAATGATGTGTACACCTTTAAATAGTCTATTCATTTAACCCGTATGTGTATAGCAAATACCTTCTCTTAGGTTGACACTTGTCTTTGTTTATGGGGTTTTTGTCCTCTAGGTTTTAATTTTAACATAGTCAAATGTATCAAATTTTGTTAGTGATCTCTGCTATTTGTATATTGCATAAGAAATCCTTCCCCCTACTGAGGGAAGTTTTCTTTTCATAGTTTTAGTTTCATTTTACACATCCTTTTCTTTAAAAAAAATTTTTTTAATTCAGTTATTGCTGGGGTATAGTAACACTATTGACTTTTATAGAGCAATTTTGTATTCAAAAACCTTATTGAATTACATCATTCTAATATTTTGTCTGTAAATCCTCTAGAATTTTCTGTGTAGACTTACTGTATACAAACACTAACATTTAAAAATCTATTTTATTTAACATCAACGTTTTAAAACTTAACCTTTAATATGGAAAATTTCAAACAAACAAGAGATAAGAATCTGTCACTTGCAGGAATTCCCTGGTGGTCCAGCGGTTAGGACTCTGCCCTTTCAGGGCTGAGCACTTTCACTGCCTCACTGCTCATGTCTGAGTTCAATCCCTGGTTAGGCAACTAAGATCCTGCTGTGCGGTGTGGCCAAAAAAAAAGAATTTTTCATTTGTCCTGTATAATTTCTCACTTTGTGATTCTGCTGATTGTAACATCTAGGGGCTTGATTGGTTTTGTTTTTTTGTTTCCTCATTTGTTTTTGCAAAATTTTTTTCTGGAGATTTTTTTTAAATACAAGGAAACATTTTCAATTATCATTAAGAAATGTGCTGTTTGTAGTTTTCTTTTTTTATATGCACATTAAGGAAGCTTCCTTCCATTCTAGTTACCTTTTTTTTGTCATAAATGTTGAATGTTATCAAATACTTTTTCTTTCATTTATTCATTTGCTTTCAACTTAAACCCTTGGCAGAGAAATAAAATTTGAAAGAATTTTATGTCTAGATCCATACCTAGGACTTTACTCTGGCATCTGGTAATGTCTCTTCCCACAGGTTAAGAATCCATGATGCCAAAGTGATGTGCTCAGCCAGGACACGTGGTCCCTTTCTAGACACACTTCTGACAACCAACTAGCCCAAATAGCTCCAAGCCTTGCTCAGGCCTCTGACAGAACTGTGCCAGTACTGTATGCCAGGAGTGTAGACAGAGCTTAGAAATGTGAGGTGGGGAGTCCACATATACATATACACCAGGGTCTGCATGAACAAATCCAGGGGCAGTCTGTAGGTCAGGGGCCAACCCTCACTGCATTGCCATATTTTGTCATGAAACTCCATGAAGTCAGAGAATTCTAAATTCAAACCTTGTCTTCCAGGTCATTATGAAGATATATTTGTCAAGAGAACAAAACATTTTAATAGTTTAGTAGCTTTATTTATAACTTTTAAGAGAAACAGAATGTAGGCCTCAATTTGTACCCTGCAAATGTTGGTGGGGCGCCTGACTAGTGAATTTATAGCTTAGTTAAAAACTGCATTTCATCAGTACTATTAGATTTTACAATCTGATTGACATTTTTAGTATGACATCTTTAAGACAAATACCACCCTGAACAGTGAGCCCAAATATTAGAATATAGAGGTTAAAAGCTCAAATTTTGGAGTAAGCCAAATCTTGCTTCTAATCTAGGTTCATTTGCTATGTAACTTTGAGGAAGTGACTTAATCTTTCTGAGCCTCAATTTCACCTGTAAAATGGGAATAATAGGATCTATCTCATGGCTGTTTTGAGGATTAAATCAAATACACATTAAGTGTTTAGGACAGTGACTGGCAGCTAAGTGCTCAATAAACTGCAGCTATTTTAAGGGAAAGGTTTTTTTTTAAGAATGCTAATTTAAAAAAAAATATTTATTTGGCTGCGTCGGGTCTTAGATGCAGCATGCAGGATCCTCTCTAGTTGTGGCGCACGGGCTCTAGAGTGCATGAGCTCAGTAGTTGTGGCATGTGGGCTCCAGGGCCTGCGGGCTTTGTTGCTCCGTAGCACGTGGGATCTTAGTTGCCCAATCAGAGACTGAACCCCCATCCCCTGCATTGGAAGGTGGATTCTTAACCAATGGACCACCAGGGAAGTCCCTTTAAGGGAAAATGTTGACTGCTCCTAGCTAGGCACTATACTAAGTTCTTTATCTGCAGTGTATCACAAAAATCCTTGTAATAACCCAGATACTACTGTTCTCTCCATTTTATGTAAAAAGAAATTAAAGCTAATGCAAATGATCTTTCAAACAACCCTGTCAGGACAGCAGAACATATATTAATCCCATTTTGTGAAGATGAGAAATGACTCCCAATTTTCAAAAGACCCGCTCACTTCCAGGAAGATGGTGATCAGTAGAGCCAGAATTATTAGAGCCACTCTCTGACCTCTACTTCAGTACTGTTTTCACTGTACCACACTGCCTCTGAAGTAAGGTTAATATTGCTATTTTCAACAAATGTGTAAATTCAAATGTTTTACATTGATATTCCTAAATATTAAAAAGAAAGGATTCCTTTTTTATTTTGAGAACAAAGGCATAACGGATTTACCCCACCCCCAAAATAAAACATTAAAAGACTTTAAATCTGAAAATCTTGCTTAGTGGATGTTTCACAAAAGTTCAAAATTTACATAAAGAAAATGTAAATGCCAAAATGCAAAAATCATTCCTCATTGGCAAATACCAATTATCTTTCAAAAAAAGATACTATTTTGTCAATGTCTCCTGGCTAGAATATAAATTACAAGGCAGAGATTTTACCTAGTTTGTTCAATGTATCACCTAGAATCGTGTACATAAAAGGTGCTTAGTAAATATTTACTGAATTAACAATTATAAATTCAAATAAAATCTACGTCATTTTCTCTGTGATAGATGCCACAGTGTTATACATAGGTATTAGCTTGAACCATATACAAAACTGCTGCTACTCAACTACTTTTCACCTACAAAGAGGCAATTTCATATGGTTCAACCTAATTGTTTTTAAAAAGCTTTCTGGAGTATAACATTACAAAGTAAAGAAGTAAACAGATATCGTGAAAGCTAAGACAGAAATGGAAAAATTTTTTCTCCTAAGAAAAATTTATTATACGAAAGCTGCCAAAGGCTTCAGGTCCTATGCTGAGATATTCTCAAGAATCATCTATGACGCTCCCACACTTTTAAAGAGGATCATGATTCACATTTTTTTGCATTTAAAATAACTCCCGTTTTGGTGTTTATGTACATATACACTCACAAGTGTAAATATGAAAAACATATTAAGAACATGGACTATATTTCTCTTTATTAGCTAATTCTGATTTAATGTAAATGTTCAAGTATCTAATTAGGTATAATTCTAACTATTATCAATGAGTAAAATAAATTCCAGTCTCCAGAGATCACATTAAAAAGCTAATCTGGGGGCTTCCCTGGTGGCGCAGTGGTTGAGAGTCTGCCTGCCGATGCAGGGGACACGGGTTCATGCCCCGAGAGGCCTGCGTACTGCAAAAAAAAAAAACAAAAAACAAAAAACTAATCTGGACATATTACCTTTTCCAATACACTAACACATCAGGCTAAAAAAGGTGACTGATATGTAGTTACTCCACATTTAATTTTCTTCATCATTAGAAATATACCTAACATTAATACATTTCTTTAAGTAGATTACTTCAAAAAGTATCATAGGAAAACCACACTTTAGTCAGTGTTTTACTGATGTCCTTTTCTTCTACATTTCCAAGAAAAACCCAGACTAATGTAGCTTTACTAATGTCCCTTAAAAGAGAGAAAGAGAAATATCAAAATATGTCCAAACAAATCTGCTTTACATTTCTAGAAATAAAAGAAAGTCACTTAAACATGACAGTTTCTAATTTTTATACATAATTTTGCCCATCTAGACCTTAAGATTACATAACTAACATTCCAAAAAATCACAACTTTTAAATATATATGAAATAAAGAAAGTATCTGGGTTATAAAAGATTTTAATATCAAATAAAGTATAATTTACATGATTAAAAGGTTTTGATTTCCATTCTACTTAGTGTAAGAAGCTGACAAAGTATAGTTTCTAAGTCAAATGATTTTTAGCTTCTCATATTTCAAATGAAATGTTAATGGCCTAAAACTAAACAATCTGCCATGAATGACAATAAGCAAGGGTAGCACATATCATCAGCAAGTTATCAAATGTCACAAGTTCATATTTTTCTTGTTTGTGATCCCCAAACTGGCAGCATTTTCATTTCATCCACTCTGTTCTTATGTATTTGAAAAGCAGGTGTTATCCATCTACCACATGAGCACTGTTCACCATACCAGTTGAAAGAACCCAACTTGGCATTGCATTTGGGGCAAAGAAGCTGAAATAAAATAAATGTGTTACTTCATTCATTCACTTTTATACAAAACAAATAATTATCTTTGGTAATATATGATATAAAAACAGGTAAGACATGGCTCATACCTTCAAGGAGTTGATGGTCTAATCAGTGAGATGTAATGGCAATTTACTGTAATAGATAGTAGGCTACAATAATTGTGTAAGAAGTATGTTGTACTCTGGGAGTTTAAAGGAGGAATAGATTAATTCCAGCATTAAGGGAGAAAAGTGAAGGTTGAGATGTGAAACAGAAGGTTTTGTGACTGTTTTGTGACCGTGGCACATGTGTTGACTTTTAAATCATCGACAAGCTATATAGAAAGTCTGGGCATAAAACTCAGAAACTAGAATTGATTACATAAATATCTTAAATTTTAGTTTGACAAAATATACCACATTCCTCAAAACAATTAAACATAGAGTTACTATACGATCCAGTAATTCCACTTCTAGATATATACCCCAAAGAGATAAAAGCAGGGACTCAAACAGATATTTGTATACCCATGTTCATAGCAGCATTATTCACAACACTCAAAGGGAGGAAGCAACCCAAATGTCCAGGGATAGATGAACGGATAAACAAAATGTGGGGCTTCCCTGGTGGTGCAGTGGTTGAGAGTCTGCCTGCCGATGCAGGGGACACGGGTTCGTGCCCCGGTCCGGGAAGATCCCACATGCCGCGGAGCAGCTAGGCCCGTGAGCCATGGCCGCTGAGCCTGCGCGTCCAGAGCCTGTGCTCCGCAACGGGAGAGGCCACAACAGTGAGAGGCCTGCATACCACAAAAAAAAAAAAAAAATGGGGTAGCCTATACATAAAATGGAATATTATTCAGCACTAAAAAGGAAGGAAACTCTGATACATGCTATAACATGGATGAACCTTGAGGACATTATGCCAAGTGCAATAAGCCAGTCACAAAAGGACAAATACATGTGTAATTCCACTTTATGAGGCACCTGGAGTAGTCAAATTCATAAAGACAGAAAGTAGAATGGTGGTTGCCAGGGCCTGGCAGGGGCAGTATGGGGAATTCGTGTTTAACGGGTATGGCATTGCAGTTGGGGAAGATGGTGGTGACGGTTGCACAACAATGTGAATGTTCTCAAGGCTACTGAATTATACACTTAAAAATAGTTAAAATGGTAAATTTATGTTATGAATATTTTACCACAATTTAAAAAAACCCATATTCACAATATATGTATGTCATTTATGCTGTACACCTTCAACCTATACACTGCTGTATGTCAATTATATCTCAAAAAGCTGAAGAAAAAAATGTATCACAAAGCTGAGATAAAAGCAACGGACTGGAGAAAATATCTGCAACATATTACACGAAACATTAACTCTAGACTATATAAAGAACTCCTACAAATCCATTAGAAAAAGACAAAACCCACAGAAAAATGGGCCAAGGACATGAAGGAAATTTACTGTAAAAGAAAATATAAATGGCTCATAAGTATATAAAGATGTTGGGCTCAGTAGCAGTCATGGAGATTCAAATTAAAACATTTTAGGATTAACATTTTTCATCTCACAGACTGACAGATTGACAAAACCTTACCAATTTTACAATATCCATTATGTCAAGGGTATGGGGAAATGAGTATATGCATTCAACATTAGTGAAAGGCAAATTTGTATGGGCATTGTTAATGTCAGCCCAGACTATCAGTAATATTTAAAATGTACACACTCCTCAAGCCAGGATTTCCACTTTTAGGTATATATTCTATAAGAAAATTCAAATAAGTGTACAAAGAAGTATGCACAAATGTGATCTAGAATATTTCACAAAAACGCCTTTATCTTGTGTTTTCCGGGTTAAATAAAAGCAGCAAGGGAATTTCCTGGCAGTCCAGTGGTTAAGACTCCACACTGGCACTGCTGAGGGCCCAGGTTCAATCCCTGGTTGGGGAACTAGGATCCCACAAGCTGCAAGGCACGCCCCAAAAAACAATAAACAAAAGCAGCAAGCCAAAAGCACAAGCCACAAAAGAAAAAAACAGACAAAGTGGACTTCAACAAATAATATCATCAAGAATGGGAAGTGACTGCTGTACAAGGTTTATTTGGTAGCGATAAAAATGGTGATAGCTGCAAAAACCTCCGTGAATATACTAAAAACCACTGAACTGTACACTTTCAATGGGTACATTATATGGTAAGTGAATTATACCTCAATAAAGCAGCATCATCTGAAACCATGGGTTTGAATATAGGGTACCTCTTTCTAGGCAAGACACTAACTAATGCAAACTAAGTTTCCTCACATATAAAATGTGAATAGATATGTGCTCGATTTTATAAAGTTATTGTATTCTTCAAATGAAATAATACAGTGAAAAGGTTTCATAAAATACTCACCATACAAACTTATACAAACTTTAAACATCATTATATCTTAGATTTAGAATATCTTTAGATTAATATCATGTAAACCTAAAGGAGAATTGTGGCTGTCACAGGATGCTCATATAGCTGCATTCTTTAGAATTAACAGGAAATGAAAAAAAATCTCACAACAAACATACAAAACTGAAAGATCAAGAAAACAAATACACAGAGCCAAAAGAGAAAAAAAGAAAGATTAAGAAGAAATTTAAAATCTAATTTTAAAATACTTGATTTGCCCTACTTCTTACAAAGTTCAAGTTTTGTTAAATATATTCTCATTAGTTTGTTAGTCTTAATTTGAAAAAATACAAACAATACCCTTAAAAGGAATTAATTAACTTAGACCAACAGCTTTCCACCAAAAGTGGTTCACTATTTTACAGCAGCTGGTTTTTATGTGACTAATTTATCTTTGATAAAATCTTATCTATATTAGAAAGATATTAAACTTTAGAAAGAAAGCAGTTAAGATGGAGTAAAATGCTAGTTAAGATATGGTTTAAAATGAAAGGAACAAAATATAGATGACATAATAAAACCGTAGAAAGTAAAATGTCTCACCTGTCCATCCATCACTCCCAACAAAGTGGATTCCATCCACTGCACAGGTTCAATGAAATAAGATGTACATTGAGCCTGACTCCCTGTAGTAAGCATGAAGGATGGTGTCATTCTCTTGTGGGCAAAGGCTATAGGACCACTTCCTTCATTATGATCCAAAATGCTAGAACTTCGAAATAAAGATCGCCTGCAACCCCCAAACAAACAAAAACATTAATGACTTGCAAAAGGATGAAAAAATAGATTAAATGTGCAGTTATTGCTTAGGGGGCAAATTAATATAACATTGATTATGCTACTTTAATTTTCAATAACTTCTACAAGTAACTGCATTACTTTTACTTTTAAGAATTCATATTCTTCTTGAAACCAGATTTGAATATGAAATTTCTGTATTATTCAATTAAACAAATTCCTCCTACTAGATTTTAAGAAACTGAAACTTTCAGTACTTTTCAGCTACTGAGACAAAATAAAATCTCCAGAGGATACAAAATATTTTACCTGCACTTTCTACATTTGTAGAGAACCCCATCTTTCAATCCTTGTGTAATGGCGGATGGGTCAACAGCAAAGAGTTCTTGAGGTAAGTTCTGCAATTCTACATGACACAAAATGTATCCATTTGTCAAAATCAACTCTGCATTTTCAGACAAAATTCAGCTAATGTCAAATTGAGGCAAGTAGTGCTAACTTCAGAAATTAAAAAATATATATATTCTCCATTGTTGAGAAATCAGGATGAGGTAGGAGGGCACAATGATCAAGCCCTTGGGTTCCAGGCACAGATTGCCTGAGTTCAAATTCAAGCCAGCCACTTACAAACCTTGTGACCCTGAACAAGCTATTTCTTGCTAAACCATGGTTTCAAAAGGAAATAAATACCTATCTCAAGGGATCGCTGGAAAAAGGGATAGTGCACCTGAAACATTTGGTGTCAGAGTAAACAGCATCTAGAAAGGACCAAACACATACGACCAATTATTACTCACCTGGATACTTCTCTGTAACCTTTTGTAAACGATACTGTTTATAAATTGCACTAGAGGTATCTACTTCACATCCCATTGCCTGGTATAATTTCAGTTGCCACTCAAACCCCTCATTCATCCTGCAAGGACAAACAAACATAGTTAATTTTTCTTTAAATAAATAAAATCACATCACAAAAGCAGAATTATTACTACGACAAAGAACTCACTTAGCCTCTGGTTTGATAGTCTTAAGGTTTTCATAGGCTTTTTCAAAGGTAAGTTGGTCAGTCTTCATCATAAAAGCAGTCATTACAGCCACACTTCGACTGACCCCTGCGTGACTGAAAAAGAAACCTTTAAAATATCAAATAGCAACAATTAAAAAAACCCAGCCCCCCACTAATGGTAAAGTTCAGGTCCACTTCTTGTCTGCTTCTTCTACTCAAATAAACCCTTTGCCTCTGAATTACTACTGCTGTACAAAAGAATTATTCCCTTATTTCCTTATTCATTTTGAACCATATGAAGGTATTACCTACTCAAAAATAATTACACTAATTTTTTTTAACATTTTATAATGCCTTCAGAAAAAATCTAAACTCCTTTGCTGGCTTTAAGAGCCCTGGAGATCTGATCCCAGACTTCTTTCCCTTTTATCACTACCTTATGTCCTTTATGTAATATTTAGAACAAATGCTGGCAGTAAAAGTGCTGGCTCAATAAGTGTAAACTATCGTTATTACACTCTTTTTGCCATTGCTATCACCTACTCCATCTTTCCCCTAGGAATGGCTTAGGGATCCTTTACGTCCTAACCAGTTTTTCTCTCCCCAAATTTCCCCTACATCAGCCACCCCGCCTCAAACAAAAGCAATGAAAATAATTTCCTCTGAAGTTTGAATAACCTTAACCTTTGTTAATCTCTTACTACACACCTCGCATCCTAGTCTGCATTACAATAATCTGGGTATGTGTGTGGCCTCTCGTGAACAGATTTAAACTCTGTAGGTGCAGGGACTGTCATTTACCTGAAGATTCCTCCTACCTCCGAAACAAAACTCAGCGGCTGCAGGATGAACCAACACAAACTGAATGAATGAAAGCCTGCACGCCATCAGGGGCCCGCCTCCTGCCCGATCCTCTCTCAGACACAAGCCTGTGCGAGAGGGAGGAGGAGAAGGTTCTAGTGGCCGACAGCCCCTTCGCCCTCTTCTGGGGCCTGGGAGAAGGGTGAGGGGGGCAGGCTGGAAGCGTGGCGGGGTTGCTCTCCCCACGGACCCGGCCACTCACCAATGCACAAGCACCGCGCGGCCCTCGGCGCGGGCCTGGCCGATGAAGGCCACGCACCGGTCCAGATGGCTAAGCAGGTCGGTCTCGGGTTTGTCCAGCGCTGGCACGAAGAGACTCCGTAGACCCTCGACCCCAGCCCCCGTGTTGAAGTCGGTCTCCTCCGAGTCGACCGTCAGCACAGCCGTGATGCCCGCCTCTCTCAGGTGGTCCGGCTCCGCGACTGCCGCAGCTCCACCCAGGAACAGCCCCGGCCGCACCTCCAGCATGTGCTCAGCGGAGCTGGCCCGGGTCCGGCTGCCGGCCGTGCGTTCGCATCCATGGCTCCCGTACTGAGGCTCCAACATGGCGGCGCCCGGAGGCCGGACTGAGGAGGGCCCTACCATCGAGTAGGGGGTCGGCTAGAACGTCCTTCATCTAGGACCAGCCGGCCTGAGTTGCGCCGCCGCTTACTCTTGGGACCACGTCGACCGCGGGACTGTGGATTTACTGGCGGAAGGTGACGTTACTGCGGCTGGGGCGGAGCTAAACCCCGTTCAAAACCGCTTCTGGACCCTTGTCTCTACCCGGCTCCTCCAACTTGGTGGGATAGGATGAACTAACGCTAATACAGGGTTTCTCAGGCTCTTAGTGTTGACATTTTCTGGATTTTCTGCAGGAGAAGAAAATGGACTCAAACTGAAATGATGGTCCCACCAACTGAATCAGCTGCATAATTTTATGCATTTGAAATAAAACATTTTTTCAATGCTTATGAAGCCATTTGTTTGTAGTTCTTCTCTTGGGACTATTTTTCCTTTTTTTTTTTTTCTTTTTGTCCCGTTTTTATTGGGTATGTGAATCTTTTCCTTGTTGATGTATACTGTTCTATAT
>NW_020173773.1:193077-213139 GCF_003031525.2 Neophocaena asiaeorientalis asiaeorientalis | reverse complement strand
AGCTGCATTCTTTAGAATTAACAGGAAATGAAAAAAAATCTCACAACAAACATACAAAACTGAAAGATCAAGAAAACAAATACACAGAGCCAAAAGAGAAAAAAAGAAAGATTAAGAAGAAATTTAAAATCTAATTTTAAAATACTTGATTTGCCCTACTTCTTACAAAGTTCAAGTTTTGTTAAATATATTCTCATTAGTTTGTTAGTCTTAATTTGAAAAAATACAAACAATACCCTTAAAAGGAATTAATTAACTTAGACCAACAGCTTTCCACCAAAAGTGGTTCACTATTTTACAGCAGCTGGTTTTTATGTGACTAATTTATCTTTGATAAAATCTTATCTATATTAGAAAGATATTAAACTTTAGAAAGAAAGCAGTTAAGATGGAGTAAAATGCTAGTTAAGATATGGTTTAAAATGAAAGGAACAAAATATAGATGACATAATAAAACCGTAGAAAGTAAAATGTCTCACCTGTCCATCCATCACTCCCAACAAAGTGGATTCCATCCACTGCACAGGTTCAATGAAATAAGATGTACATTGAGCCTGACTCCCTGTAGTAAGCATGAAGGATGGTGTCATTCTCTTGTGGGCAAAGGCTATAGGACCACTTCCTTCATTATGATCCAAAATGCTAGAACTTCGAAATAAAGATCGCCTGCAACCCCCAAACAAACAAAAACATTAATGACTTGCAAAAGGATGAAAAAATAGATTAAATGTGCAGTTATTGCTTAGGGGGCAAATTAATATAACATTGATTATGCTACTTTAATTTTCAATAACTTCTACAAGTAACTGCATTACTTTTACTTTTAAGAATTCATATTCTTCTTGAAACCAGATTTGAATATGAAATTTCTGTATTATTCAATTAAACAAATTCCTCCTACTAGATTTTAAGAAACTGAAACTTTCAGTACTTTTCAGCTACTGAGACAAAATAAAATCTCCAGAGGATACAAAATATTTTACCTGCACTTTCTACATTTGTAGAGAACCCCATCTTTCAATCCTTGTGTAATGGCGGATGGGTCAACAGCAAAGAGTTCTTGAGGTAAGTTCTGCAATTCTACATGACACAAAATGTATCCATTTGTCAAAATCAACTCTGCATTTTCAGACAAAATTCAGCTAATGTCAAATTGAGGCAAGTAGTGCTAACTTCAGAAATTAAAAAATATATATATTCTCCATTGTTGAGAAATCAGGATGAGGTAGGAGGGCACAATGATCAAGCCCTTGGGTTCCAGGCACAGATTGCCTGAGTTCAAATTCAAGCCAGCCACTTACAAACCTTGTGACCCTGAACAAGCTATTTCTTGCTAAACCATGGTTTCAAAAGGAAATAAATACCTATCTCAAGGGATCGCTGGAAAAAGGGATAGTGCACCTGAAACATTTGGTGTCAGAGTAAACAGCATCTAGAAAGGACCAAACACATACGACCAATTATTACTCACCTGGATACTTCTCTGTAACCTTTTGTAAACGATACTGTTTATAAATTGCACTAGAGGTATCTACTTCACATCCCATTGCCTGGTATAATTTCAGTTGCCACTCAAACCCCTCATTCATCCTGCAAGGACAAACAAACATAGTTAATTTTTCTTTAAATAAATAAAATCACATCACAAAAGCAGAATTATTACTACGACAAAGAACTCACTTAGCCTCTGGTTTGATAGTCTTAAGGTTTTCATAGGCTTTTTCAAAGGTAAGTTGGTCAGTCTTCATCATAAAAGCAGTCATTACAGCCACACTTCGACTGACCCCTGCGTGACTGAAAAAGAAACCTTTAAAATATCAAATAGCAACAATTAAAAAAACCCAGCCCCCCACTAATGGTAAAGTTCAGGTCCACTTCTTGTCTGCTTCTTCTACTCAAATAAACCCTTTGCCTCTGAATTACTACTGCTGTACAAAAGAATTATTCCCTTATTTCCTTATTCATTTTGAACCATATGAAGGTATTACCTACTCAAAAATAATTACACTAATTTTTTTTAACATTTTATAATGCCTTCAGAAAAAATCTAAACTCCTTTGCTGGCTTTAAGAGCCCTGGAGATCTGATCCCAGACTTCTTTCCCTTTTATCACTACCTTATGTCCTTTATGTAATATTTAGAACAAATGCTGGCAGTAAAAGTGCTGGCTCAATAAGTGTAAACTATCGTTATTACACTCTTTTTGCCATTGCTATCACCTACTCCATCTTTCCCCTAGGAATGGCTTAGGGATCCTTTACGTCCTAACCAGTTTTTCTCTCCCCAAATTTCCCCTACATCAGCCACCCCGCCTCAAACAAAAGCAATGAAAATAATTTCCTCTGAAGTTTGAATAACCTTAACCTTTGTTAATCTCTTACTACACACCTCGCATCCTAGTCTGCATTACAATAATCTGGGTATGTGTGTGGCCTCTCGTGAACAGATTTAAACTCTGTAGGTGCAGGGACTGTCATTTACCTGAAGATTCCTCCTACCTCCGAAACAAAACTCAGCGGCTGCAGGATGAACCAACACAAACTGAATGAATGAAAGCCTGCACGCCATCAGGGGCCCGCCTCCTGCCCGATCCTCTCTCAGACACAAGCCTGTGCGAGAGGGAGGAGGAGAAGGTTCTAGTGGCCGACAGCCCCTTCGCCCTCTTCTGGGGCCTGGGAGAAGGGTGAGGGGGGCAGGCTGGAAGCGTGGCGGGGTTGCTCTCCCCACGGACCCGGCCACTCACCAATGCACAAGCACCGCGCGGCCCTCGGCGCGGGCCTGGCCGATGAAGGCCACGCACCGGTCCAGATGGCTAAGCAGGTCGGTCTCGGGTTTGTCCAGCGCTGGCACGAAGAGACTCCGTAGACCCTCGACCCCAGCCCCCGTGTTGAAGTCGGTCTCCTCCGAGTCGACCGTCAGCACAGCCTTGATGCCCGCCTCTCTCAGGTGATCCGGCTCCGCGACTGCCGCAGCTCCACCCAGGAACAGCCCCGGCCGCACCTCCAGCATGTGCTCAGCGGAGCTGGCCCGGGTCCGGCTGCCGGCCGTGCGTTCGCATCCATGGCTCCCGTACTGAGGCTCCAACATGGCGGCGCCCGGAGGCCGGACTGAGGAGGGCCCTACCATCGAGTAGGGGGTCGGCTAGAACGTCCTTCATCTAGGACCAGCCGGCCTGAGTTGCGCCGCCGCTTACTCTTGGGACCACGTCGACCGCGGGACTGTGGATTTACTGGCGGAAGGTGACGTTACTGCGGCTGGGGCGGAGCTAAACCCCGTTCAAAACCGCTTCTGGACCCTTGTCTCTACCCGGCTCCTCCAACTTGGTGGGATAGGATGAACTAACGCTAATACAGGGTTTCTCAGGCTCTTAGTGTTGACATTTTCTGGATTTTCTGCAGGAGAAGAAAATGGACTCAAACTGAAATGATGGTCCCACCAACTGAATCAGCTGCATAATTTTATGCATTTGAAATAAAACATTTTTTCAATGCTTATGAAGCCATTTGTTTGTAGTTCTTCTCTTGGGACTATTTTTCCTTTTTTTTTTTTCTTTTTGTCCCGTTTTTTATTGGTATGTGAATCCTTTTCTTGTTGATGTATACTGTTCTATATATTTGAAGATATTAATCCCATGGTTTTGTGTGTCAGTGCCCTCCAGCCAAAGACGACCAAGAATCCACCTGTAGTTAAGTAAATTGGGTTTATTACTCATCTTTTTTTTTTTTCTTTTTGTCCCGTTTTTTATTGGTATGTGAATCCTTTTCTTGTTGATGTATACTGTTCTATATATTTGAAGATATTAATCCCATGGTTTTGTGTGTCAGTGCCCTCCAGCCAAAGACGACCAAGAATCCACCTGTAGTTAAGTAAATTGGGTTTATTACTCAACCATGAACTGGAGGATTTTGGGAAATCTAGGTAAGAGAGTGTTAGGAAGATCTATTACAGGATTTCAGCTTGTATTAGATGAGTTTGGGCTAAGGGTCTAAGGGACTAAGCATCTAAAGAAGCAGGACTTTGCTCTGGATTGGATGCTGTCAGGAAGTGGGGGTGATTCTATGACTGGGTATCTTAATAAATCTCACCTAAGGGAGGAAAGGCTAGAGAGACACTAAAGCTGTAATTGGTCAAGAAGTAGCAGTCAGTCATGGTCCTGGCATAAAGACCAAAACATGTTTGGCATTTTGAAGTTGGACAATGTTCCTGTTTTATCTGTGTTCAGACATGATTACAGTGGTCTTGTTTTTGTTTTAAGGGCATAAAAAGATTTATTACTCACATAATCAGGCTTTCTGGAGATAGCAGGGTGACTCACAAGTAGGTCCAAAAATGAATTGAGAAAGCAGAGACAGAAAACTGGCTTGGAGTTTTTATTGCTGTTAGAGTATGGGCCCAGAGTGAGGATTCCCACATGAGCAGGGAATTTCATGGTGGTCTTGTTTTTGTCTTTCTTCATCATGAGCTCAGTGTTGCCTTGTCTGGGGTTGATGTCCTGTGAAATTGTTTATTTTCAGCAGGAGGGGAAAAACACCTAACTGTGAGTGCCCAGCCAGCTGTAGCAACACTAAGGAAGATCTACCTCGTAGTTCCAGGCCAGTTCCTGGATGCCAGGGCTTGCTTTTGTCTTTCTTATATATAACTTTATAATTTTCAGAGAGATTGAGATTCGGGGCAGGGACACTTGAGCCCCATCCAAGTCAGATGGAGGAAGCAGCAAATGCTTCTGCTTGGGAACACTTAAGTGGGCAGCCTGCAGGGATAGAGGAAGAGTGCTATCTTCCCTTACTCCCACCACAGGCGGTGAACCTCTTCAGGGTAAGGACTTTGCTTTTTCATCTTTGTATCCCCCACAGAATTTAGGCTAATGGTGCTGGTTACTCCATCTTTTGAATGTTAGAAATGGAAGGGAAAGGAGTACCAGAAGAGACACTACTTCCCTCTCAGTGCCATTTCCTTCCCCATCCCAAAGGGTTTACGTCAAGGGCTCACTTAGCGTTTTTGCCTGGAGAGTCATGTTAGCGGTCTTCTGAGCCCCCAGTTGAATCAACTCAACCTTTCTCACTTTACAATCCTGGAAACATCTACTATGTGTCGGGCACTACAGTAGATGCTGAGGCTACAAAATGAATAAGAGTCTTTGCCCTCGAGGAACTTAGAGAGAAACCTGGAATAAAAGATAAGTAAATAGCCCAATTATTGTTCTGATAGAAGTAAGGGAAAATTACTAAGGAAGCATGTGGGAGCTGGGCATCTAACCCTAATGGAAGGAGAGTAATCAAGGATAGCTTCCCAGAGGAAGTGATGCTTGATCTAGGTCTTGTAGGATAAATGGGAATTTGTCGGGCAAAAAGGAGGGAGGTGAGGCACTTGTTTAATTCTCCCAGCACATTCCAAAGAGAAGTCTGTCTTCAGGAGGACTGCCCTTGACCAGCTCCTGGGAGACAATCTCTAAGCCCCCAGAATAGCCTGCCTGATAAAAGTGTTTTTGAATGCCTGAAGCCCTGGGCCATGCTGTATCAGTTTGACCTCTGGGAGGCTGGAGATGGAGTAGTTATGCTCAATCATGCAGGCGCTGCATGCCTATGTGACTGGCCCCCAATAAAACCCCTGGATACCAAGTTTGGGTAAGCTTCCTGTTTGGCCATACTTCAGGTGTGTTGTTACACGTCATCACTGGGAGAAAGAAGCAAGTGCCTCTGTGACTCCACTAGGAGGGGGTATCTGGAAGCTTGCACCTGGCTTCTCTTGGACTTCACCAATGCACCTTTTCTCTTTGCTGATCTGAATCTGTATTCTTTCACTGGAATAAGCCATAACTTTGTATAATTGCTCTTCTGAGTTCTGCAAATCCTTCCAGTGACTCAGCAAGCCTGAAGGAGCCTGGTGACCCCTGACACAGCATCCATTGTCTAGTATAGTGAAAAACTAGAAACATCTAAATAAATGCAAGTAATGGAGTGGTTAAAGAAGTTGTTTTATCCATTCAATAAAATACTAGGCAACGATTTAAAAAGATAACAAAGGAAGTGGTTGATGCTAGCTATATTACAAAATTTTTAGGAATATATACATATGAACTGTTAACAGTGGTTATTTCTGGGAGCTGGCATGAGGAGACTTACATGATAGGCTTTATACACTTCTTTCTATATAGTTTTAATCTTTTTTCAACAGGTATTATTAAAATTATTCACTGTTAACAATCATAGGTATTGACATTCTGGAAAAAAGGGGGAAAAAGAATTAAGGGTTAATTTCCTGGACATTTTATTAAGATATCCTAATCATTCCCTCAGCTTTATTAGTTTTCTGTTGGGAATGAGCTTTTCTTCCTCAACGCCCTAAAATGAATATAGGTTCCTTCAAGGATGGGAATAAGAGACACTTCTGAATTGTTGTTGAATACCCACAAAGCCCGTCTCAGTGAATATCTGTATCTGGGGGAATAATAACGCCTCAATTCCTGAGGCTGAAGTGTATTTACCAGCTTCTGTATTTTTCCTCCTAGCCACTAGTTGGCACCATGTGCGCTTTGGCAAGATACATTTTCTGTACCTCCCTTGAAACAGGGGAAAATGAATATGGCGACATGCAAAAAAGTAGGGTGTTAGGCCCAGGGAAGGAAATTCGTCTTTAGAGGGGCAGCTGGGTTGCTTCCTGTCAAGGAGAAGAGAAGAGGCTCTATGTCCTAGCACTGGTAGGCGCACGTGTGCGTGCACACACACACGCACGATGTATCTGTTCATTTTATTACGAGCAAGCCTACATCATTGATAAGCATGAATTAGGCAAAAATTCTAAGAGATAGTCTAGTATGCTGTGGTTTGCGTTTTAAGAAGACACCCACGCATTCTATGTAACATGGCCTAATCACATGAGAATACACATCACCCAGCCTTCTCGTTCTTTGGTTTTCTTCTAGAGCACAGTCACAAGTATGATTCATCACTTTCATCTTTAAAAATATTTGCTGTAAGTGCATATCTGTGCTGAGCAATGAGCCGAGAAACTTCCCCTCTTCTGCCCCATTGCCTCCCCATCATGGTCCAAACACAAGTTCCTCTTTCTATCTCCAACATGTTGCCTAGGCCCTCCTACACCCAATGAATTATCAGTAAATGTTTGCCAGTCATGTTCTTAATGGGGCTTAAGATCTCGGACAGTTATGAAGATAGACATGAAATGTACTTTAAGATCCCCAAATCAAAATGTTGACGAAAAATATAAATGGGTGATAATAACATAATTCTATTACTTTTTCTGTGTTCATGAGTAGAAGGTGTATACTTACAAAATGGTGAGTTCAGATTTGGTACTGTCTTTGAGGGGCACAGTCTGAAGACAGAGAAAACCCAAGTCTGAATCCCAAACTGCTTCTGACCCTATTACCTATTAATATGTGATTGTATGCCTGTAGAAAATTATATGATTTCTCTAAGCCTCAGTTTCTTCACCTGCAAAATAGGAGTAATTATAGCCATATTACAGAGTTCTAACGAGAATTGACTTATCAACATGTGTTATTAGTGGGAGAAAGAAATCCCAAGCTGAACCATTGCATCAGAAGCAGCTTGGGGAGGATTCCATGCAGGAGAGGCTGAGCTGTGGTGAGGGAGAAATGGCTGCAGATGGCTTGTCTTGAGGAAGCTGTTGAGCAGAGATAAATTGCTGAGCGTGATCGGTCCAGGAATTCAATGGTCATGAGATTTAACAGAAAGTGGATCCTAACTACCCATCCAGCTACAATCACACCCTGAAGTCCACTTATTTTGTGTGTGTGTGTGGTACGCGGGCCTCTCACTATTGTGGCCTCTCCCGCCGCGGAGCACAGGCTCTGGATGCGCAGGCTCAGCGGCCATGGCTCACGGGCCCAGCCGCTCCGCGGCATGTGTGATCTCCCCGGACCGGGGCACGAACCCGTGTCCCCTGCATCGGCAGGCGGACTCTCAACCACTGTGCCACCAGGGAAGCCCCCTGAAGTCCACTTATTAATGTAGAGTCTGTGTCTTGGTAAAGATGTGTCCTCCTTCCCTAGAAGGGCTTCTATTGTCAAGATTCTGAGGGAATAATTTCAGCTCCACAAACCCTGGGACCAGAGATGACTGAATAAAGTTGAAGCCCCCTCGTTATGTAAGGACAACTTGGTCAGCTGATCCAACAACTCCTCCTGCCTTGTTCCCAACTGCGTCCCCCACTCACCCCCAGTATTTACAAACTTATCACATTGTAGGACTATCCATATGAGGAACACTAGGGCAGGAACTGGCTGGTGATATCTGGGTCGTGCTCTCAGTTCCTTTTTTGACTCAAGGAGAAAGTGGTAAACAAGGAGTCAGATGAGTAGAGCAAAGGAGACCACAGATGTTCCCTGTTGTGTGTCAGAGGTTTGTTGGGTTACATTTTGCAGAACTCCTCTCCCTTCATTCTTCCCCAGGCAAACAAAATACAGAGAATGGCCACAGTTGCCCCTTCCCAATGTCACAACCTTTGGAGCTCTCTTGCAGTCTAAATGTAGTCAAGTGTGTTGTAATGGAAAGAGCTCTGGACTTGTATGCACAAGTCCTAGACTTAAGTTTTGGTTCCATCATGTATTAAGTATATAACGTGGCCAAGCCAGTTAAGCCCTCTGAATATCAATGGCCCCACCCCAAAAAGGCAAGGCTAATAATGCCTGCTCTAACATTCCCTAAATGATTTTAAACTATAAAAATCGGAAATCCTATAAACTTTTGGTCAGTCCAAAGAATATTTCTAAATCCTTTAAAATGTTGTTCCTTGCCCCTCCTTACTACCAAATATACTCTGCTGCTGCTTCTAAGTGTGTTTCATATCCACTGTCTCATATCTTTCAAGATGTATTTCTTTGCCCACGCCTTCCAATAATTACTCATCACCAGCCATGAGAACTGAAAACAGAGATAGGCCATTTATAAACGTTCAAGCTGGCAGGAGGAAACTGCCCAAATAAAGGGAAAAAAACTAGATTTGGATGTTCAATAGAAGCATTTTTGTATGATCCCAAAGTGGTGATGCAGCATGGAATAAGATGAAGCCCTTAGACTCACGTTTCCACTATGCAGACAGGGGTGCGAATACCCAAATCATGTGTTAAACTGACAGTAAAAACAGAATGCTTGGGGGCTCAGACAGAAAAAAAAATAGTAACTTATTTTGGCTGGAGGAAACTGGGAAAAATTCTCTGGGAAGGTGGCACTTGAGTTGGGTCTTTCCCACAGGTGAAGGAGAGAGAGATGAGGGAGAAAGGAATGGAAAGGTGCTGGAAAGACAGAGAGCACTGAGGGGGAAGGCACAGGGATATGAGGGCTAAGACACTTGAGAATGTTTCATTAAGTATATGCCCAATATGTCTGAAAATGAACGATTTGTTTTGAGACTTCACAAGCGATCCTGGGACATGTGTTCAGTCCCACCGGCCACGTGCAGTCCTAATAGCGGCCATGCAGAGTTGCAGCCCTTTTGGAGGGAAGGGGCTACTACATGTCCAGCACAGGCCTCATCTTTCCACAGCCCCTTTCACAAAGGGTCTCAGAATCCTTTAGTGGGGTCACTAAATGGAAAATGGATATTGGAGTACTAAGTGGATAAGCCCCATCTGCTTCTATACCTTTAGGCTATCAAAGCATTACTGGTTGCCTCTAATCCAAAATGATGCAGGTTAATGCAGGAATGTCTTGTAAGTACTTATAAAAAGAAGCAGCTATATTAGCTCTAATATTATCAACTATAGAAAGTATGGTGACTTAGTTAATAAAACTGTTTGAAAGTTGCTAAGAGAGATCTTAAAAGTTCTCATCACCAAAAATAAATTGTGTAACTATGTATGGTGAAGGATTTTAACTTGACTTATTGTGATGATCATTTTGCAACATATACAAATACTGAATCATTACTTACAGACCTGAAACTAGTGTAATGTTATATGTCAATTATCTTACCTCAACTGAAGAAGGAGAGGAGGGAGAGGGGAAAGGGAAGAGGAAGAGGAAGAAGGAGCGGGGGTGAAGGAGGAGGTGTGAGGAGGTGGAAGAGAAGAGAAGAAGCGTCCACTAGGGGCCAGCATGAGCTTACCAAGAACAGTCTTGCCCTGACAGCCTGTTCTTCTGACAATGACTAGACAGGCAGATTAGGGGAAATGCTCACCCACTGAATCCGTACTTCTCCAGTCTTTTAGACAGATCTCCTTGTAGATAAGGGTGAGATATAGAGACTGAATATTAGAGCAATTGAATAGGTTGGTAATTGGTTAAGCAATTGTACCCAAAGAGAGAAAAATGGGTCCATGGCAATCATGAGAGAAATTTCTAGTGAGATAGAGCCATCATCTAAATTTCTTTAATCTGTTTGATTCAACTTTTTTTTTTATAGTGATTTGGATTACGGTGCAGAAGACATGCTTACTAATCTGTATGTGTTACAGCTGAGAGGGACTACATTGGGATCCAAAATTGTCTTATTAAGCTAGCAAAGACAAAATTCAAAAAAAGATAAATGTAAGATTCTGTACTTTGGTCCCCCAAATGAACTACATAAATACAAATTGGGGGTTGAAGAGGTATGCCTTAGATGAAAACAGCGTCTTGGGTGGGTTTGCAAGCAATAAGCTTAATGAGGCTGGACAATATCACTTGCCTCCTGGGAGAGAGGCTATCCTTTAGGTTACACTGAACTCCTTGTCAAAAGACCTGAGCTCTATTTCTACCCCTACCACTAACAAGTCATTTAGTCTCTGCGTCTCCATCACCTGATCTCTAAAATTAACAAGTTGGACTAAATCTCTAGGTCCTTTACAGCAGTAAAAGCCTAGGTAGGACTCACCCCCTTTATTGTCTGAGGAGGTGGGGGGAACATCCACTTCATTACCTTCTCAAGTGTCTTCCGGAACTGCAGAGCCTGGAAAGCTAAAAGGGACTGAGACTCCCTTGCAGCTAGGTACAGGGTGTAACTTAGGTCTGGCCACTCAGAAGCCCTTGGACAACATATGGAAGGTGCAAGTGAGGCAGAGGCTATACTTGTGCAGCTTCTGTTGCTTCTGGAACCAGTTTGAGGAAGCTGTTGGTTTTTTCTGCAGTAGCAATAGCAGTGATCCCAGTGTTCAGGCACTAGCTCTGTGGTGCTGAGGTGAGAGGCAGGACCCTGAGCATCCATTTCTTGGACTATAGCAGACAGGATATGTTGAAAGCACAGTTCACGGCATGATCAAAATGCACCTTTTTTTTTTTAACATCTCTATCGGAGTATAACTGCTTTACAGTGTTGTGTTAGTTTCTGCTTTATAACAAAGTGAATCAGCTGTACATATACATATATCCCCGTATCCCATCCCTCTTGCGTCTCCCTCCCTCCCACCCTCCCTATCCCACCCCTCTAGGTGGTCACAAAGCACCGAGCTGATCTCCCTGTGCTATGTGGGTGCTTCCCACTAGCTATCTATTTTACATTTGGTAGTGTATATATGTCAATGCCACTTTCTCACTTTGTCCCAGCTTCCCCTCCACACCTCCCCATGTCCTCAAGACCATTCTCTATGTCTGCATCTTTATTCCTTTCCTGCCCCTAGTTTCTTCAGAACCATTTATTTTAAAATTCCATATATATGTGTTAGCATACGGTATTTGTTTTTCTCTTTCTGACTTACTTCACTCTGTATGGCAGACTCTAGGTACATCCACCTCTCTACAAATAACTCAATTTCATTTCTTTTTATGGCTGAGTAATATTCCATTGTATATATGTGCCACATCTTCTTTATCCATTCATCTGTCGATGGACACTTAGGTTGTTTCCATGTCCTGGCTATTGTAAATAGTGCTGAAATGAACATTGAAAACGCACCTTTTTAAAAAAAAAATTTTTGGCCTTGTCACGTGACACCTTAGTTCCCTGACCAGGGACTGAACATGGGCCCCCTGCAGTGGAAGTCCTAACCACTGGACCACCAGAGAATTCCCCCAAATGTAGCTTTTTAAATCTTTTATAATCCATTTAAAATTCATTCAGTGGGGTAATCCCCTGCTCCCCTTGCTTCTCAAAATGTGACCCAAAATGCCAGCACTGGCATGAATTGGGAACTTGTTAGAAATGCAGATTCTCAGGCCCCGCCCCAGACCCACTGAATCACAATCTGCCTTTGCAGAAGAGCCCGGGGTGATTCATGTGTACATTAAATTCTGAGCCAATTGCTGCTTTTTGTGCTTCTCTTGATAATGGATAGTCTTTTAACAACTTTGGGTCACAAGCATAGTTTCAATTTATGAATTAGAGTGCCCAGTCCTAGATGTTAACCAGACCTTCAATCTTAATTCAGAGATAACTCTTTGTCCTCCTACTTACTCGGTTTAGGTCCTGACTTAGGAAAGGAGCTTGACTGGTTTCTCTCTCTCTTTCTCTCTTCCATACCTCCTCCCTCTCTCCTCAGTGTCTGTTTCCTTTTCACCTCATCTAGGCCAAAGTAGCAGAGAATAGGGAAGGGAGGGAGGATAGATAAGGAAGTAGAAAGTTCTTTGTCTGGGCAGCTTCCTGCTGTCTCAGCTTGGAGGTGACTGTCCAATTGTTTCTCCCGTGGGCACTTCTGTGGACTTTTTAGAGGTGTTTGTTTGGGGGTACTGCTCTCCTCCATTCAAGGCAGATGCGTCTTTCTTCCAGGAGAGCACTTGCACCTCTTTCCTCAACCCCTAAGAATCTAGATTCATCTCCAGCTTTTTAGTGCTTTATTCAACCCCTCCTTATTGTACCGGAACCCATGCCAGCTCTCTGTCTTTCATGGACTATGGAAATACATACACACACGTCTTTGTCCCAGCGACTTCTGTAGTGCCGAATCCCAAAACAGGCTCTTCCATCCTACAGCCACAATTCACCTTAGCTTTCTCAGGTGTGAGTCAGGCCTAGTTCCCTGTGTCTCCCTACTGTGGGCAACACATTTCAGACCTCTCTGGGTGAGTTCATGGGCATCTCCTTTATTAGGCTTGATGAGGAGAGGGTAAACTTTCCAAAACTCCCCACTGTGAGTAAGAATTGTGATGGCAACTATTCACATGGCAAAGAAACCTTCACAGACCTTCTCTCTTCTCCATACTCTGACCCCTTTTTATCTCCTTGATGTGATTTCAGAGTCCAAAAGTCAGGGAACAGATCCTTAACCATTTCCTTTGTAAACTCTGGGTATGATGATCCGGCTTCAGAATTCCATGTCTCTTGTATCATGAAATATCACTTTTGACATCCTGTCACAAGTGCAATTGCTTCACTGTAAAAAATAAAAATAAAATTCTGCCTCCTGCCTCATTCTCCCTGGACACACCCACCTGAGAAACGGCATTCTGTTGTGGGTCCCACATTTTAAACCTAATATAGAGCAATTGGAGACATGCTCAGAAAAGCTAGGATGGGGACTTCTTCGTGGCACAGTGGTTGGGAATCCGCCAGCCAATGCATGGGACACGGGTTCGAGCCCTGGTCCGGGAAGATCCCACATGCCGCGGAGCAACTAAGCCCATGCGCCACAACTACTGAGCCTGTGTGCCTAGAGCCCGTGTTCCACAACAAGAGGAGCCACCACAATGAGAAGCCCACGCACCCACGCACGGCAACGAAGAGCAGCCCCCGCTCGCCACAACTAGAGAAAGCCGTGCAGCAACGAAGACCCAACGCAGCCAAAAATAAATAAATAAATAAATTTTAAAAGAAAAAAAAAGAACTCTGAATATTAAAAAAAAGAAAGGGCTTCCCTGGTGGCGCAGTGGTTGAGAGTCCGCCTGCCGATACAGGGGACACGGGTTCGTGCCCCGGTCCGGGAAGATCCCACATGCCACGGAGCGGCTGGGCCCGTGAGCCATGGCCGCTGAGCCTGCGCGTCTGGAGCCTGTGCTCCGCAACAGGAGAGGCCACAACAGTGAGAGGCCCGCGTACCGCAAAAAAAAAAAAGAAAGAAAGAAAGAAAGAAAGAAAGAAAGAAAGAAAAGCCAGGATGGAGAAGGAACTCAAAATTAGGAACAGTTGAAAACACTGAAACAAAGTTTATCTTTAAGAAAACTAAGCATAACCTAAGCAATGTCTTTAAACATCTAAAGCCCTGACAAGAGGACCAGGAATTAGATCTGCTCTGTGTAACCCTAGGAGGCACAGTGAGTAGAAGCTATAACAAAATCATTTTGCTCATTATCCATAGGAAGAATTTTCTAATTACCAGAGCTATCCTGAGTTAGAGTGGGCTGTCCTTGGGAGGTAATAAGGACCACATTCTCACAAAAAGTCAAGCGTGGCCAATGGCAGGAGAAGTTTAGAAGGTCTCAATAAGTGGTTTCTTGGTTGAATTAAACAGGCTTTAAATTCCTTTCAGATTTTTGAGAACCTCCACTTCAACTCAAAAGAAGTCCACCTTTAGTCTCAGGCTACATGTAGTGTCATATGTAACTTTTTTTCTAGACATTTTAAAATTTGCTTTCCTAGATTTGCTTTTAGGGTGCATTTTGTATTTTATTAATTCTAAGAAATAATTTTTTTCAAACTACATTTAACATCTTTGAAACCACGATGCATCTTATAATTGTTGTCTTGTCATCGTTTTCATTGCTTAAAGCGAGCATGTACATTAAAGTACTGGCATCAAAATTTAAGAATGGGTGGGAGCATATTGGGAGAAATTTCTAGAGATGACGGTGAAATATTCATAGGTTGTGAGGAGAAGTGGAGTGAGTGGTGAAGCAGACATGTTTAGCAACATTCCTGAAGTAGAAGTCAAAAGTAAGCTAACTCCAGATAATTGCAAAACCAGCCTAAAAGTCTGGCAACGATAACTGTTACTCTTGTTATGGCTTCTTTTAAGAAACGCTGCGTTACTAATGCTCTTCACAGGAAAGAATATGTTACAAGAATGGGAAAACACAGACTTGGCTAAATCTGAGTGGAAAAGTCTTTCAGAAAAGTCAGGCTCTGAAAGTGAAATAGTTTTAGGAATACCTTACCCAATTTATTTCCCTTATAGTGTCCTTTTTAATGAATATTTAGAGTGATTCGGATTTTTTAATTTTCTGTTTCTAATTAAGCCTAAAAGACACCGTGTGGCTACTTGGCCACAATTTCCTTTCTTACTATTCTCTTTAGTGGTGCAACCTACAGTCAACATCATTTTAGATTCAGTGAGTTACAGTCATAATAACGATTTACTGCTTCTACCAAGTATGTTACTCGCATAATCTCTTTTAATCCTTCTAGCAGTTCTGTAAGGAAGATACTATTATAATTATGCCTTGCAGATGAGGAAACCCAACTTCAGAGACAGAGTATCTCGTCCAAGGCTATACAGCTGGTAAGTAGTAAAAGTGATGTTTGAACCCAAGTCTATTAACTGCTTAGCCAGGGTTCTTAATTTCTATACTCTGTCACCTCTAGGTCCAAAGCTAAGTAGCTTGGCTATTACAACTTAACATGCTACATTAAGAGCATATTAACTGCAAAGAAATGGAGGAGAGGTCATTTCCCACATCACTGTAATGAGATTGGCTCCTTTGAACTGAAAAAGGCTAACATGTACTATACCAATTCTTCAGCCTCAGATGTTAGCTGAATCAGGGATGTACAGTCACATGAGTCCTCGTGATAATTAGAATGTCAAGCATTGAAGCAAATTATCTTTGCAGGTGTAATGACTGGGGAATAAACTAAACCAATATGGGCAAACTGTAGTACATGTTGGGAATTTGGTGAAGAACCAGAATGACCTGGCTGGGAATAAGAGCTCTACTTGGCAGAAAGTTCTCATTTAATAAGGAAATATAGACAGGAGTACATTTCTCTTAGTTAATTGCAGACCAGCTAACAAGAATTCAGAAGAGGGATGGATTAGGATTACAAACAGGGATGTTGACTCTGGAAGGACTGTACTGCTGGGCTGTTGCACAACACAAGGTTAGTAATGTTACCAAGATCCAACTGGGGGAATTCAATAGCAGATAAAGAGTCAGGAGGTTCTCTGGGTCTAATTAAGAAATATATAAGTATGATGATGTGCTATCCTGACTAGGGTAAAAGAAACAAGCTCTCTCATGCATAATTTGAAAATATCTATTAAAATTAAAAAAGACTCACATTCTTTGATTCAGCAACTCTACTTAAGTCTAGGCGTTTATCCCACAGATATGTTCAAATATGTGCATAAAGATATAGGTGTAGGGCTTCCCTGGTGGTGCAGTGGTTGGGAGTCCGCCTGCCGATGCTGGGGACACGGGTTCGTGCCCCAGTCCGGGAAGATCCCACATGCCACGGAGCGGCTGGGCCCGTGAACCATGGCCGCTGAGCCTGCGCGTCCGGAGCCTGTGCTCCGCAATGGGAGAGGCCACGACAGTGAGAGGCCGGCGTACCGCAAAAAAAAAAAAGATACAGTGTAATAACATTAATTGCAACATAATTTAAAACAGCAAAAGTTTAAAAATAATCTAAGAGCTCATCACTAGGGACTGGCAAATGTCATCTCTCTGGTAAGTGATTTGTGAACCTCCACACTGAGCTTAGTGCTCCTCCTCTGTGCTTTTAAGCACTTTAGCATCCCATGTCTTAAAACCTCTAGTAATGAAAAAGTCTGTTTGTCTGTCTCTCTCTGTAAGGGTACTCTTATTTCCCTCTTTTGACAAATGAGAGATCTTGAGCTCAGAAGGCGTGTGCAGCCCACTCCCCACCAACAGAGGTTGAGGCCAAAGTATATGTAAAGGCACAGAGGCATGAAAGAGGCTGGTGTGCTGGGGAAAGAGCAAGTGGTCAGTGTGACTGCTCTATATGTCATGATAGTTTGGACTTTAACCTAGAGGATTTGATTCACTCTTTTACGGAAAAAGTCATAAGTGTAGAACCCAAAGAGTTGAGTTCCTTCTTTCTATAGAGTGAAGTCCAGATAAGAAACTTAGACTCAGGGAGGACAGAATGAGAGAGTAAAGCTGAGATTCAAATGAAACTTGCCAGAACCCTTTCTGCTCTCTGGTGGAGGACATTTAGGTTCCTTGCCTGGTATCTGGTATGGACTCCCACAGGTTTAGGGTCGAGGTCTGAGTCTGAGACACAGAAGTGATCAGAGAACCAGAGAGAAGCAGCTTCCTCCCCAGGCTTCTCCAGCATTTTGTTGCTACCCTTGCTGCTTGGGAATGAGCCTGAGATTCTCCTTAGGCAGCCTGGGCTAGCCCAAAGTTTCTCTAAATGCATGCTGGAACCTTAAACAGAAGCTGGATGAGGACTTTTTTTTTTCCCCAGAGGAGCATGGCCAGTAAGCTGCCTGTCTGATATCTCTTGATATTTCCTTAGTGCGGGTCTTCCCGGGAGATCATTAACAGGTATTGTAGGGGAAGATCAACGAGAGCTGGGGAGCTTAAAGACAGTGGAGACTAGAGGGCATAAAACTCCCTCTTCCCCCCCCCCCCCCCTCCCCGCCGCTACACACACATCATTCTAACCCATAAGTTCTTGTTCTTCCCCACTCCCCATATCCCTAACCCTAAATGGAGGTATGTGTCAGGACAGGAAGAAAGATATTGTAGCTGCTAACAAGGTGTGAATGAGGAGATACTGAAGAGATAAAACTCCCTTTTGAATGGCTATTTCACCCTTTTGCTCTTTTAAAAAATGATCAGCTGAGTTTTTAAATTAATTTTTATTGGAGTATAGTTCCTTTACAATGTTGTGTTAATTTCTGCTGTGCAGCAAAGTGAATCAGTTATACGTATCAACTGATTTTTTTTAATGACTTGATTCTTTGATTACCTAGACTCTTGATACTAATGCTAGTCACTTCCTGTCTAGATCAGGGATGGCAGAAACTTCAGGGGCCTCCTTCAGGGGAGTAGAGTGGGGTTAGCCAGGGAAGGCTTGCTGGGGGAGAGTTCTGAGAAGTGAGCTAAGCCTGCATTAGAAAGGTGGAAATCAGAACCACAAAGACCCTTGTAAACCAGAACCCCAGTACTGGATCATAGGGCCTGGACATAACTCCTCAGGGTTAAGCAAGTGTCCACTGAGATCAGTTTATTTGATTGCTCTTTTGTAATTTCAAATTAGCTTCTCCTCCAGTAAGGCTTATTGATGCCCTCAATAAGGAATGCTTCCAAATATCCATCCCAAATATCCAACAGGTTAAAGAACCTCTTAACAAGACTTTCATGTTCTGATCCCTTCCTACTTCCCCATGTTCATCTCCTGCCACCTTCTCCCTAAAACACACCCCCCACACACACATGCATAAATACACATAATTCTCCAACCACTTTCAATTATTTGCAGCTCTACAAACACACCACGGTCTTTTATGTCTCTTTGCCTTTGCACCCTCAGCCGGCACGCCCTACCCCTCAATCTTTTCACATCTCTTCTTGGTGAAATCTTGCTCTTCCTTCAAGATTCAGTTTCCTCCTCTGAATTCCCAGTGTTTCATAGAGCACTTATCACATTGCACTGTAATTTATGTGTGTACCCACCTGCCTCTCTCATTTTTATAATTTCAGTGACTTTGCAGTTATAACATGGTGAAGATAATACTAAGAAGAAAAGGATGAAGTATGTTGATGTTATTCTGGTTAATTGTTCAAAAAGAAACGGGAAATTGCATTGTGGCTGAATATGTATCAAGTAGAAGGATGGGAGGGTAGAGTTGTTATCAGTTCTAAGCCTTAGCAGTAAACGTTAACTGATGAAGGGTAAGGACCCAATGAGAAATAAACCTCCTGGGAATAATTCACACCAGACTTGCAGAAAACCAACAGTTTTAGTAGGCAGATGAGGAACTTATAAAAATTGAATTGTATGTTAGTGTTGGAATAGCTCGTCGGGAAGTAAGAACCTACTAAAAACTAGAATTCAGCAGTTTTGAGAATTTGTCTTAATCTTTCTTCAAAGAGATTTCTTGATGCTAACAGTACCACTTGTTTAGTTAGGCTAAAGTGAGCATGGCCTGCTTGCTGCCACCAGAGCCCATCAGCCTATCTAGCTATATTGGTGCAGGAGGTGCATCTGGGTGAGTCTAACAGCATGCTGACCCTTATAACCTGGAATGGAGGCCCACACAAGTCCCTTTCCCTCTCTAAAACTAGCCCAGGACTTTGAGGGTATACACTCATCAGAAACAGAACTGAAAGTCTTTTAAAAGTCTTTTAAAGTCATGATGAATAATTACAACTTGACCCTTAAATGTTCCAAAGAGCTTAGTACCAAATAACCTTAAGTACCAAAAAATTGCCTGTGCTGAAATACATGTTGGGTGGATTTATATGAAAAGCTAAGGATGACTAAATTCAACTTCCAAATATATACCTCAAAGTAGTAAATAACAGGTTTCTCCTTCCTTACTGAAATCTGTGAGGGGAAGGAAGCCATCAGAGGGGAGGTCTTGTGGTTACAAGGATGTGCTGTGTTAGACTGACATGGCAGCCACCACACTTTATAAGCCACAGTAAGACAGAGGGATGCAGAGATGGCTTTGTAGGGTCTCCACGTGATGGGAAGCAGGAGAGACCAGGGATGGATAGGTCTGGAGAGGGGTCAATAGCCGCCCCCTCCCTCAGCTCTCCACGGCAGTGGTCTCAGGGGTTCCCTGACTCACAGCAAAGTGGGAAGCGGGGGTCTCGAGTGTGTCCCTGTGCTCTGGGAAGGCCTGTGGCTCCTTTAATTCCAGGACCACCCGGCTGAGAAGGCCTTTGAGCAGCTGCATTTCTCGGAGCAGAAGGTCCATGTCGGGTTTTAGGGCTCCAGTGGTTTGTTCCAAGGGGGTCAGCGGAGCGCAGGCCGGTGGCCCAGCAGTGGGGGCTCCGCCCGCGGGGAACAGCAGCCCGGCTGAGGTGGTGTTAGGGACGGAGGTGATCGACGGGACCGATATGGACAGCGGGGGCTTTCTGAAGGAAAGCGGCTTGTTACCGGGCGCCAAAGCCGCAGCCTGTGGGACCGGGACGGTGGTGGACGCCACGTCCAGGGGAGAACCTGTGAACGCAACACACAGAGAACCGCACGGCTGAAATCCTTCTCGCAAGGGCTGGGGGGTGAGGAGGGGGCAAGGGATGGGGGGTGGGGGTGG
>NW_020173773.1:148853-193041 GCF_003031525.2 Neophocaena asiaeorientalis asiaeorientalis | reverse complement strand
GATGGAGATGGAAGCGCGGGGAGAAGAGGGGGGCCGGCGAGACAGGCATTCCAGAGCGGCGGACGCAGGGCTACCCGCCCGGGTGGGCTTCCCGAAGGACAGTCACTCACCCCGCCCCGGAAGCTGCAGCCAAGGGCTGCGTTTCCGGACGCTGCGGCTGGAGGTAGCAACCTCGCACCAGTGCGATTCCAGCTCCTCGACCTCGGGCTCGGGGACGGTGTACTCTGCGCCCCAGTCGAAGCGGCGCACGGCGCGACTGTACTTGTAGAAGGCGAACTGCAGCGGCGTGTCGCGCTTCTGAGGGTGCAGGAGCGTCTCGCACCGCAAGACCACTCCGCCGAGGGCCGCGCCGCGAGCCTCCACCCGGCCCATCACCCTCAGCACCGGCGCCTGGAACAGCTCTGCGGAGAGGAGGCCCAGTGGCTAAGGATGCACTTTAGGCCGGCGCAAGGGTCCCAGGGAACCAGGTCCCGCTGGTCCACGGTCCCACGACCCCTCTCCCGGTTTCCCACAAGGGCCCGTAGCCGACCAGGGAGGAGGCTGTGTGTACACGTGGAGGGAGGAAAGTCTTTTGAAATGTGGGGAACGAGTCCACGAGGGAGGGGAGAGCTTGAAAGGAGGCGGGACCAGGTATGACGCTTCGTGTCACCTCCCGACTGACACCCAGCTCGGTTTCTCCAGCCTAGAAGGGGGTCGCTGCGCCTGCTTCGCAAGACGCTCAGGAGCAGTTCCCTCGCCCCAGCCCCACAGTGATCCCATCTACTGCCGCTGTCTTTCTGGCTGGGGCTGCGGAGAGAGCTGCCCCCAATATGGGGGTCTCAACCCGGAGTAAGAAGCTGGATGTGTACCGGGGAGAAGGGACACCTGCCCCCACGCAGGCTACAGATTAAGGGCGACTTCACTGAGGAGGAGGAGAGGAGAACGTGTACTTGGACCCGCAGAGAAATCCACCATGTGCCAGCTACTGTAACCTCCGCCCCTCCTTTCCCTGCCTGGTTTCTGTCCCAGAATTTCCCAGGGCTCGTTTGCCTCCCTCCGCGGCCCCAAGTCTCCCCCACCTTGCACGGTCACGGCCACCTTGGCGGAGAACATGGGCGCGCTCTCCACCGGGATGCGCATGGTGCCGGAGCACTGGTAGCGCCCGCTATCGCTGGCGCGCGCCTGGGGCACCGTGTAGTTGGCGCTGGAGTGGAAGTAGCGCACGGGTTGGCCGTCGTGGTAGTAGTGAAGTTTGTAGACGACCTTGTCGTACCAACCGCGGCAGCGCATGACCAGCGGCTCGCCCTCGAACACCGCAGCATAGGGCACTTGCAGGATCAGCCAGTCTACGACAGTCAGCACAGACAGACTCCAAGAGAAAGTCCAGCCTGGGTCTCCCATACTTCTCCGCCTCCCTGCTCCGCCGTCCTCCCCCTTTCTCCTCACCAACTCCCTCCCCCCTTACTGGGCACCCCAGGAGCCTCAGAACAAGAAGCATCAGAAGGTGAGTGGAAAGGAAAGGGGAAGACCAGCCTTTTATTAGGTACTAAGAAGACAAAGATGCCTGAGACTTGGTTCCAGCCTCAAAGAGTCATGCCTGTCAGAATCCAGTTTAAACTCCTTAGGATGGTATCAGGGCCTTCCTGACCTGGCCCCCGCCTACCTTTTCAGCACCATCTCAGGATTCTCCCCTGCCCCATGTCTCCTTTTCTCTCTCCACCTTCCATTCCTAATGCAGACTAAGTCCATGCATACTGGACTGCTGGGAGAACTGGCCCTGCTCTGAGCCCAGAGGCTTTGTACCTGCCAAGAAGACCCCTTCACCTGCTGTAGTTGAGGCCTGCTTATCCTGCAGACCTGGGCTTAGATCCTGTCTCCTTGAGAAAACTTACCTGACCCCACCCCCAGACTTAGGCACCTCCCCCAGCACCCTTACGTACCTGATCACCATCATCATCATAGCCAACGCTTAACATAGCCCTAGTGTCTGCTAGATGCCACTTTAGATGTTTTCCATCGAGAAAGAATTCCGCAAGTGATAGCCACAATCTCTGTGCTACTCGCAGTTCTGCAAGCAGTGACTACCGTCTATCATATTCAATATCTTATCTGTACTCGCTATCAATTTCCAAACAAGAAACCACAGAGTATGGATGTGAAGTATAAGTGCTAATCTGAACACTGAGTGATGATCTTTAAATTCTGAATACAAAATATAGCCTACCAGGCTAAAATGACATAATATTCCCTACAAGGTAGCCAATCCTGTGCCCTAATGAACAAATTACTGTTATTTCTCTTATCCTGTTTGGAAATCCTTTATCCCCCAGGGAATTAGTTTCTTAATTGACTCTTATGTACGCATGTGTACGTGTCTATAATAAAATTTTGCTGAAGTGCTTTCTTCATCTGCTTTTTTCTTTGAAAACCTATCAATTCATTTTTAATCTTCACAACAACCAAAGAAATAGATGCTATCATTGGCCGTATTTTAGTGATGGGAGGCACAGAGAAGCATCGCACAGTTCAAGCAGGAGTAATTCCCCCAGCTGCACGCAGCCTGCCCAGGGACCCTCACTTTTCCTGCTTTGCTTTGCCCTTTCTCTCCCTACCCAACCCCCGTCCTCAGAAGTTCTCTGTTCAGTATACCAGGTCCTTGGAGCCTCTTCTCTTCTGAGCTACTAAATGAACAGAAATGTTTATTTAGTGTCCATTGTGGCAGGATGGTAAGGGGACCTTTGGGGCCACACAAGGCTTACTGCATCTCTCACATAGTGCCAAGCAGGTCCCTGCCTGCCCCCATAGACTCAATATAACCCCCTCCTTACTGCCCCAATGGGAGTGGCCCAGTGTCCTCCCCCACAGGAGGGCCATCACTACCAGAGGACATGTGTGCTACCCCTCCCCCATGCTCAAACACTCACCATTGGATACAGAGAGGTGGATGGGGTCACTGACAGGTGCTCCCCGTGTCTGGCATCGATACACCCCTGGTGTCTGCACCTCGATGCTCTTCTTGTGAGAGGGCAGGAGTAGGTGGCCCAAATACCAGAGAGTGCTGATGGGTCGGAGCTCCAGGAGCAGAGGGTGGTACCCATCACACCGCAAGGTTACCCTTTCCCCCTTGAAGATTGTGGTCCAGGGTGGGTGTAGAGACAATATGGGCTTCTCCAGAGTAGCTGGGAGGGTGGGGTATGGGAGGGGACAATGTGAAAAAGAGAATCAAGGTGAGGTGCCCAAAGATGAGGTCTGATGTTGGGAAATCTCAGAAAACGCTAGCTTCCAGGACCCATCCCTGTGAGAGGAGAGACCACATTGGGCTACAAACTAGCCTCCTGGTCAGGACCATTTCTAAGTGCCAGTGCCTACAGGCAAACTGAGTCACTGGGATTGAGGAGCCATGAGAAGAGTCACTACCCCAGAACAGCTAAGAAGTGGGGAGTACCCAAGCAGGTCACTTAGGATGGTTGGGGTGGAAGTTGTAGAAAATCTGGATGAGGGATGTGTAAGACTCACCAGCTTGCCCACTGCTTGGAACTGCAAAACAAGAAATAAAGAAGCAAGAAGAAGGAGAATGTTGGAGATGAGAGAAAAGAAAGGGACTCTCTTGACCATAGGAAGGATTCAACAAGTCTCAAGACCTGATTTTCTTCTGCCTTTATTTCTCTCAGCTCTCAGAAAGCCCCTTCCTCTTTTCCTCTCCGAAGATAGATAACGAATCGAGGATTGAATATTCCCGCAACACACACACACACACACACACACACACACACACACACACAGAGAAATACTCTGGCCCCCACTCTTCCCCACACCCAAAGTCCTTATGCCGCTGTTACCTCATTGAGGACTCACCCAGGAGCAGGAGGGCTGTCAGTTCCCACATGATGGATCTGCCAGCAGCAGGTGCAGACCAATGGGGATGCACTGGCATGGGATGGGGGAAGAGAGAGAGAGAAGATGGCCAGTGCTGACCACTGAGTAATCAGAGACACTGCTGCTTCTCCCACCCATTTCTAATTCCTGAAGACGGTGGACTGGAGAGAGCAGGAGACAGGCTGGATACGTGTCAACTCTCAGGTGTCCCAAGCACCAAACATTGTCCCACCTATACCCCCTGAAGCCACCTCACATCTCAGGCCAGCCCCAGCTCCTGTAGAGAAGGCCTGCTGAGCAGAGTCTGTGCCCTTTTCAGCCCACGAAAGCCACACAGAACCCCAGATTCTGGCACGTGACCCTGTCACCTTCAGGCTGCCAAAAACATCCCACTCCCATTCCACCTCCTCCCCATCCTCCAGCAGGCTCCATAAGCCTCCATTGAGAAAGACATCTTCATGTCCTTGAGATCCACCCAGGATGTTTATTCTGCTCACTTCCTGGTGACAGACATTGGTGTGAGGCCTAGTGAGGTTGACACTGGATTGCGTGCACCTAGGCTTCACATCCTCCCATGGGTGAATAGAAAAGCATGACTCACGAACCACCTTCTCTGTCACTGTCTTACAGTGTCACAGTCAAGAATAGAAATGTTTCCCCTTTCTCCCTTCCTGAAACCTTAAACCTTCAGAAGTTAGAAAACACTTCCTTCCTACCCATCCCAATGCTCTCACCCTATAGCATCTCCACTCACTTGTGCCTTCCTTCCTTTCATCTGTCCCCAACCATGCCCCAGTTCTAATAGTCCTTACCTGTGTTAGAGAAGTCACTGCATCAGCCCCTTAGAAGCTTCTCAGAACCGTCCTCCCAACTCTACTGCTTGTGCTTTCCAAGCCATGTGATCATACCCTGAGCAATGGGGAACCGGAATTCTCCTGTAAATACTTAATGAATTTTCCAACCTGATAGTATGTCTCCTTGGACCGTCTTCTGTCCTCACCCGTGGCTGTTTAATACTGGGGCATCTCCTTCCCTTGGAGCTCTGGCAAGAAGGACATCGATTATCAGGCCCTGTCAACTCTCTTAAAGACAGTCCCTTCCCCTCTTCCTTGCTGATGCCCAAAGCTTCCATCGGAGAATTCCCTCATAGTTTCTCTTAATGTGCTAGTCCTTGTTGAAATGCAGGTGGACCTTAGGGAAATGTGATTGGTCCTTTAAATTAAGCTGGTCACTTCGGATCCTGTTTTGAGAGCATGTGTTGATAAAAGAGAGATAGAGTCATATGGGTCTGAACAGTAGGGAGGTAATTGATAAGGTGCTCAGGAGTGGGGGAGGGAGAGAACTAGATACCAGGAACAGATTATAACCTGCTTGCTTTGGGAGGGCCAAGGCTAGGCAGTGCCCCCAGCTTCCCCACCTCCTGCCTGATGCCTCATCCGGGGCCTGTGTGGGCCTTCCCACATCATTCACAACCTGCCCCCAAGGTCTGACCTCTGCACCAGGTCACCACCTCTATGATATGAATGTAACGTACCCATCAGCTGTCCCTTAGTCTACACAAGCCGACACTGTTTTGGCTTCTTATCACTCAGAAGACAGATCTCAGCCTCTTCACCTGATTCCATAAGAAACTTTTTTTTTTTTTTAAAGTCATTGGAGGTGATTCATGTATTTAGGCAGTTGAGTTGGTTTTTTTTTTTTTAATATTTATTTGGCTGCTCCGGGTCTTAGTTGCAGCACGCAGGATTTTTTTTTTTTTTTTTTTTGAGTTGCAGTTTGCAGGATCTTTTTAGTTGCAGCATGTGGGATCTAGTTCCCTGACCAGGGATCAACCCGGGCCCTCAGCATTGGGAGCACAGAGTCTTAAGCACTGGACCACCAGGGAAGTCCCTCCATAAGAAACTTGATTGCACTCAAAATTCGTGAGGTGTCCGATCTTCCCTGCAAATCTCTAGAATCACCCATTGGGTTCATATCACACAGTGCTCAAATTTTGGCTTGAAGAATGTCCCACCCACACTTCTTTATTCTAGGCTTTCTTCTGAATTTTTCCCCAATTGGGTCTTTTTCTCCCTTCAGGACTTTTCCCTGCAGAATTTCTAATTCTTCATGCCTTTACTATGCAGAGAAATTTAACAGTTATCATTTGTTACCTGAGCAATTGTTTGAAGCCTATCATGACATAATTTCTGGACAAGGTATGCCGCCATCTGATAAGAATTCTGAGGAACAAGACGTTTTCAGTGATGATAATGGAATATCGCTGCTGTTGCTATCGGTGATGACACCAGCTTACTTTTGGTGAGTGCTGCAGCCGTGAGCATGTCACCTGCACCACGCCAAGTGCTTCACAGATGTTACTTTATTTAATCCCCATGAGAGCCCTTTAAGGAAGGATTATTATTATCTCCATTTTACATGTGTGGAAACTGTGGTGATAGAACTGGAATTTGAATAGAAATCTGTCTCACTCTAAAATCTGCTCTGTCTCTCATGCTCACGGCAGACTGTCATCACTAGTCTTTTCAAGTCTCCTCTCTTGTTTTATTATGATTTTTTACCTTCATAACCATTCTCTCCCCCACATGAGCACCCACTATATAATGTTTACAATCCTTTATACATGCACATACTTTCACTTGAGAACTATTTTGTATTATTAATTTACATAAATGGTATTGTGTTTTAGATATTATTTTCTCTTTTAGAACAAAAGCCAGGGTTTAGAGGAATTTGCCTCTTTTTTTTTTTTTCCTTCCTGGATGATTGAGCTGAGACATCTCACCTCATCTTCTCTGGCCCTTGAACTGGGATTTACATCATTGACTCCCCTGGTTCTCAGGCCTTTGGATTCAGACTAAATTATCCCCTCCTAGGTCTCCAGTTTGCAGACGGCAGATCATGGAACTTCTCAGCCTCCATAATCTCGTGAGCCAATTCCTCATACTCAACTTTCTCTCTCTCTCTCTCCCCCAGCCCCTGACAACCACCATTCTACTCTTTGCTTCTACAAGTTTGGCTATTTCAGATCCCACACATAAAAGAGATCATGCAATATTTGTCTTTCTGTGTCTGGCTTATTTCACTTGGCATAATGTCTTCCAAGTTCATCCATATTGTTGTGAATGGCAGGATTTTCTTTTTTTTAATGGCTGAATAATATTCCATTGTGTGTATAATATATATATATATAATACATACAATATATAGTGTATATAATATAGTATATATACACATATATCACATTTTCTTTATCCATTCATTTGTTGACATTTAGGTTGTGTTCACATCTTGGCTGTTGTAAATAATGCTGCAATGAACATGGGAATGCAGATGTCTCTTTGAGATACTGACTTCACATCCTTTAGATATATATCCAGAAGTGCGATTACTGTTCATTAGGCAGTCCTATTTTTAATTTTTTGAGTAATCTCCATACTGTTTTCCATAGTGGCTGCACCAATTTGCATTCCCACCAACAGTGCACAAGTGTTCCGTTTTCTCCACAGCCTTGCCAACACTTGCTATCTTTTGTATTTTTGATAACAGCCATTTTGACAGGCGTGGGGTGATATCCTATTGTGGTTTTAATTTGCATTTCCCTGATGATTAGTGACATAGAGCACCTTTTTATAATATATACCCATTGGCAATCTGTATGTCATTTTTTGAGAAATGTCTATTCAGATTCTTTGCCCATTTTTTAATCCAGTTATTGTTTTTTTTTTTTGCTATTAAGTTGTTTGAGTTTCTTATATATTTTGGATGTTAACCCCTTATCAGATACAGGGTTTGCAAATATTTTCTCCCATTTCACTCTGTTGATTATTTCCATTGCTGTGCAGAAGCTGTCGCTTCTTCTCATAGATGTACAAAGGAATAAAGAAACATGTAATATAACCAACTTAGACTTTTAAAAAGCATCCAATTAAAAGCATTAAAATGATTGACCTGAAGTTGAGGTCAAAATTATTTTATTATACCTAGAGAACTGACTTAAGAATAGAAAAGTAAATGGGTTCTTCTCTTCAGAAATGCATAAATATTGGGATCTCTGAGAGTAGTGTCAGGCTGGGCTTTAAGAATGATCTAGTTCAATAATTCTCACTTTGGTCTGTAGATACCTGGGGGTTCTAATGACCCTTTAAGGGGCCTGCAAAGTCAAAACTATGTTTATAATAATACTAAGAGGTTATTTGCCTTTTCCCTAGGTTGACACTTGCATTGATGGCATAAAGCAACAGGGGATAAAACTGCTAACTCCAAAGCACAATTTAAGGCAGTGGCACCAAACTGTATGTTTCACCGTTATGTTATGCACTCACAGTAAGAAATCAAAACAAAACCTTGATGAAATAATTTAAAAAATTAATTTTATTAAATTTTGAGCTCAAAATATACATATTTTTAATATTCTGTGTGATGAAATAGGAAGTATGCACTTCTGTACTGAAGTACAAAGGCTGTCTTCATTGAAAGCTGTTACACAATTGAGTTCTGAGCTGAACCAGAACAAGCTACTCTTTTTCTCGGAATACCATTTTTAATTGAAAGAATGACTAAAAAACTGTGGTCATTCAGACTTGGGTATTTCTCAGACATTTTCTCAAGAGTGAACAAAGTGAGTCTGTCACTTCAAGGAAAACATCTGACAGTAATTATTGCCAATGATGAAACTCAAGCTTTCAAATGAAAATTAGAATTTTGGGAACATTTGTATTCATGATCATGATCTTGACAGCTTCCCAGTAAGTAAAGACTTTTCTGAAGATATTGGTGGTGATATTACATTCGATTTTTAAAATATTGTATATAGTGAGATGGTATCAACGTCTGAAAGATCTGTATAACTTTGTGAACAAATATTTTCAACCGACCAATGCATGGGTGAAAGATCTGTTTAAAGTACAAGAAGGACCAATGAATTTTAATGTAACAGAGTAAGAAACACTTGTTGCTATGGTTTCAGATTCCATAATGCAACTTCTGTTTAAGAAACTACCCCTTGTCGAGTTTTCAGGAAGCACCAAAGAAGAATATCTACAATTATATGAAAAGGCTCTTAAAATGCAACTACAGGGCTTCCCTGGTGGCGCAGTGGTTGACAGTCCGCCTGCCGATGCAGGGGACACGGGTTCGTGCCCCAGTCCAGGAGGATCCCACATGCCGTGGAGCGGCTGGGCCCGTGGGTCATGGACCCTGAGCCTGCGTGTCCGGAGCCTGTGCTCCGCAACGGGAGAGGCCACAGCAGTGAGAGGCCCGCGTACCGCAAAAAAAAAAAAAAAAAATGCAACTACAAATCTATGAGGCGGGGTTTTCTTCATAAGCTTCCATTGAACTCTCCTTGGAAAGTGGAGATCATGTTAAATTTGTCTTCTTTTTTTCTTCTAGAACCTTGCACAGTACTTTGCACATAAATGTCAAACTAAATGAAGGTGCTTCTGTACTGACAAAAATTAGCTGTCTTGTCTGGCTGGGAAAATGTGTGAAACATCTACAGTCATGTCTTTAAGGTTAACAAAAAAATGTTCACCAAATCCAAAAATAGTAAGGGTATACTGGGGGCAATCTTTAGTAAGTTAGGGTTACTTGGGGGTCAGTAAAGGAAAGAACTACTTCATACTGTAGGTAATAAACTTGGCTTCTTATTACTGCTAAGAAAAGACAATGGCAGAAAACAAAAAGGAATTTGAAGATGAGTTAGAGAAATATATATATATATATTTAAGGAGGCCTAAATTCCTACTCTGAGAAGATTTTAAAAATTAATAATTTAGGGCTTCCCTGGTGGGGCAGTGGTTAAGAATCTGCCTGACAATGCAGGGAACACGGGTTCGAGCACTGGTCCGGGAAGATCTCACATGCCACAGAGCAACTAAGCCCGTGCGCCACAACTACGCTCTGAGCCTGCGCTCTAGAGCCCACATACCACAACTACTGCAGTCCACACGCCTAAAGCCCATGCTCCACAACAAGAGAAGCCCGTGCACTGCAATGGAGAGTAGCCTCCTGCTCGCCGCAACTTAAGAAGCCCACGCGCAGCAACGAAAACCCAATGCAGCCAAAAATAAATAAATAAAATACATTTTTAAAATTAAAAAAAATTAATAATTATATCTACCTGTGTGCTCCTCCCCGAAGGTTTCTCCCATTAGCCCCTCAGAGGTAACTACTATCCTGACCTTGGTGTTTCCATTTTTGTGCCTTTTTAAAAAGGTTTATCATATGTATGAGTGAATGGTTAAGCCATATAGTCCTTTGTATAAAGGGCATCACACCATATGGTATCTTCTGGGACTTGCTTTTTTCACTGAATGTTAATATTCCTGATATTCTTTTATGTTGCTGCATTGTAGCTATGGTTCATTTATTCTACTGTTGTATAGTATTCTGTTCTGTGAAGCTAGCACAACTTATCCATTTTTTCATTGGACGACTGAATTGACTCCAAAGTTTTGATTTTACAAATAGTGCTATTACGAACATTATTGTACTTGTCTTCTGGTGTACATGTACTCGGCATATATATCCAGGCATGGAATTCTGGGTTATAGGGTATGCAAGTATTCGCCTTTACAAGACAACAGATGTGCTTTGTATCTAATGTTTATTTCAGAGATAACATCCAGTGTAGCTGCATTAGGACCTCTGTGGGTTACAGAATCCTAAACTGCACAGGCCATAAACCCAATCTAATATAACAATTCCTCTTTCCCACCCCCTCTCCAGCTTCCCCAGGACAGGTAGAGACAGATGAAAGCTCTCTCTCTCTGCCTCTCTGTCTCTCCCTCTTCATTCTTTCAGTTATGTTCTTGCCTTCCTCATCCCTGATGGTAACAGATTCTCTCCCTGAGGCTTCCAAGCTCCTGACCTAATCTGGGCCCCCTGGGGAGAATCTGGAGATTTTGCTGATGCCAGACATACCACTCATCCTTTAAGGTTCAGTTTAATTCCCATCTTCTTCAGGATGCCTTCCCTTATTATGCTGACCCAATTCAATTCAATGAAACAACATTTACAGAGAGTTTAAATATGCCTCATTAAACTAGACACCAATGAGTCAATGTAGATCAGAGAGCTCAAGGAGCTCTCAAAGTGTTCACCCTCTAGTGAACAGAAATAAGATAGTAAAAAATTAAAATGCAGTGTGACGATAGAGGTCCACACAGACACATGGATGACGAGTACAGAAGTGAGACACTTAGCCAGCTGCACCCACTTCTTCCTTTCTTGATCTCGGTGAGCTTTTATTGTCTGGACATGACTTCCTTATTTAGCATGAGCTTGCAGGATGCATTCATGAACATGGTACAATTAGCTGAAATCAATTCGATGTAGAATGGTTATAACATAGTATCTTTGGAGATCCAACATAGTCCATTGGCAGTTAAGCTTCCACTTTGGTCATCCACCAAATGACATATCTCTGGTCATCATTTCTTGCAACTTCCATTCATACAGTTGTTAATCGATCCTCTCACGCTGCAGTGATATTTGTGGACTTTTACCAATTTCCGGTTTCTTTCTCGTCTTTCCACTTGAAGGTGTTAGGAGCCACCATAAAACTGGCATTTTAGAGGGAGCTAGGAACCACCATAAAACTCAAATTTTAACATCCAGCATGATTCTATTCCTTTATTTCTTTGTGGCATGTCTGGACCGATCACAGGTACATATTTTGTAAATCACTGTGGGTCCAAACTACACACAGAATAAATGGCACAAAGAAAAAGTACACTGGATAACCTCATACCACGTGATTTAGGAGAAACGTGGTAGAAAGCTCTTTGGCTGAGGTCATGAAATGGTGTGCTAACTCACTGACCAAAGGTTCCTGTAGAATCTGGCAGGCTAGCTCTCATTGGCTGAGAATAGGCAATAGCAGTCCAAGCATAGAAAATAAAGTATTACTATGGTACCAAAATAGATTTATGTATATCTTTAAAGAAAAATATTTCAGAGATGGATTAAAACAAATAATTGCTGCTCTGGCATTGTTCTACTCGATCACATGTTTCTGAGTCCACTAGGATCCTATGGGAAATTTTTATATACCCTGCTTTAATTGTTTAATGGGTAGGAGTATTACTGCCCCTCCATCCCAAATTGTAAACTTTCTATAGACGGAGACACTGTCTTATGGGTATACTTAACATAGCATCAACTTGGGTATGTAGCAGAGGCCAACAAAATACCAGCACGTAATTAATATTTGCTGAATAAGGCTAGGACGAGAGAATAAGTAGAAGAAGCAAAGGTCCATCCCAGAGTCCAACACCTCCGTTAGGCTGGGGTTTCCCAACCTCAGCACTATTGACATTTTGGACCAGATAATCCTTTGTTGTGGAAGGCTGTTCTGTGTATTATAGGATGTTTAGCAGCATCCCCAGCTTCTACTCACTAGACACCAGTAGCACACCCTCCCCGCAATGTAACGATCAAAAATTTCTCCAGACATTTGCCAAATGTCCCCTAGGATGGGGAGGGATTGCCCTTGTTTGAGATTGCTGCATTAAATCTATCATCTCATTGCTTCTCTTTCAATCATCAGATTCTGGTCTGGGCAACAGAAGGCAACTCCTGGTCTAGATAGAACAGGAATATGGTGTCATGTTCAGGGAGAATATACAATTATAGCTAAACTCTAATTACCACTTTGTACACGTTTATTTATACTCACCTATCCCTGTTAGTCTAGCAAAACACTGGGCAACTTGTAAAACTACTTATGCTTAAGTATGGAACAGAAAGAGGACAACTAGAAAGAGTTGGATTTATTGGGGGTAGTTGAGCAACACGGCAGGTGAATTATTGACTAATATTTGGCAGGACCCTTTGTGGCCTGAAGCTTCAGGTGGCCAGACAAGTCCCTCAGCTCCATGACCAGGTGACCAAGGATGACCCTCATATCCTGCATTTGTTTGAGGAGAACACGCATCTGGTGATGCAGATGGGGATCTGGGAAGTGCAGAGGAGAAGAGGAGCCCAGATTCTTAGAAGAAGGGGTGGGCAGGGGAGGCAGAGGCCCAGGGGGCTCCGTAGAAGTAGTTTCTGGAGCAGCTGATTTCTGAGGAACTGGATTCAAGGTGGGGGGTGCAGCAGAGCTGGAGGGACCTGGATTATGGGATAGGAGACACAGACAAGAGTGAAGTCTGACTCTGGCCCTACCCTCATATTCCTGGTCAGTCTTTCTTATTCTCTGAAAATAGCTGTGGGGCCCAATGGCAACAAAATCTTGAGGACTCTCGTCCAAATTTGAATGTGAAGCATAGTTACTTCTGCTTGAAAATCTTGCACAATGAAGCCTCATCATTAGAGGACTATGGATATTAGCCAGTTCTTCCCCTTTCAGTCTAATTCCTTACAACATGCATGTGGTAACTGGCCCTAGGTCAACCTCTTATTGTATATGCCATTAGTGTAATTCCTTACCCTTGTGCCAGCCTTCAGTGTTTTGAGGACACCTCTGCTGGCTCCTCGAGTCACCTCCTCTTCAGAATGAGCATCTCCCATTCCCCCCATTATTTTCCTTCTGACATGACTCAAGCGCCCTCACTACCCTGGACACCTCCTCTGGGTATATTTCAGGTCAAATGCAGCCTTCTTAATGGGGACTCCCAGAATTGAATAGGAACTCCAGACTACTTCGTCCTCACAGTAGATACTATATTCCTACAAATGCCCAGAGGTCATGTAGGGAGTGTAAAGTCTACGGGGAAGCAGCTGTGGAGTTGGCTCAGGTCTTCGTTTGATGAGGTATATACCACAGTCTGAGGGAGAAGTTTCCTATTTGTGCTTTCTTCCATCACTAGGGACTCTGGCTTATGGTTCCTGCCTCCCATGTGTCCTTTCTTAACCTGCTTACGCTGAACCTTAGCTCAAAAACCCAATAGTCCTATTGCCCCCCTACCCCTGCCTTTTCACACACACCAGACATATACACACTAACTCACCCTGCACTCTGATCTCCAGCTTGGGGCTCTGTTTCCAAACTTGGTTGTCCTCAGTGGTTGCTTCACACCAGTAGGACCCAGAGTGTGCCTCTGAAGCAGCGGGGATCTGGAATTCTGAGGAAGGGCCCCTGCTACGCACTGTCCTGCTGTCCTTGTAGAAGGAGAAGAGGAGGTGGGCAGCTGACCTCTGCAGGGGCAGCTTTGTCTGACAGCTCAGGGTTACCGGGCTTCCCTCTTGGGGTTCAGCTGAAGGTGTGGCTCTGAGAACTGGGGCTCGAAACAGTTCTGGGGGAGAGATAGGTGAGGAAGAAGAGCTCAGCCATCCTACATTCAGGTGGACCCATGACAGGCAAAGACTCCCAGTCACACTTTCCTTCCCCTATTTCTATCAGGAAGGAGTTCTCTTAGAAAAGTTCCATTTGAAACTTTCAAGTCCTATCTCTCTTCAATAGACAGGACTAGAAAAGATCTAGAGATGGGCAAATCTGACCATAATCCAGATGCCTAGTCAGTGAACATTGGGAAGCATAGAACTGTAGGACAAAGCAGCAGGAAACATGCTGAACTTGGAGTTGGGCTAAATGACTTGAAAAGGCAATGCTAAGATGCTGTCCCTTTTGAAGCCCAACTTGGACATTTGTCAGCAACCTACTCCTTAACCCTTCAGTGACCTTACCATCTCCAGTGAAAGACATTTCTGGTCCCTCTGTCTCTCCCCACCTGCCTCTGCCACAATGACACTGCCTCTAGCTCTTACCTTGAACTGTGATAGCCACAGGAGATGCCGTTTCTGGGCTCCCAGGACCAGGGCTCCTGAAGATAGCACTGCAGTGGTAGTGCCCACTGTCTGCCTTTTGCGCCACGGCAATGGAGAATTCCTTGTTAGGTCCAGGGGGACCCAGGGCTGAGCCATCTTGGTAAAAGGTGACCTGGGTCAGTGGCCAGTCTTGCCAGGCCTGGCAGCGCAGAACCAGAGGGTCTCCCTCAAATATAGGCCAGGCTGGACTTTGGAGGATCAGCCAGTCTGCGGTCCAAAGCAAGAGCTGAGTGTGACCCACTGCCTTCCTTGGGAGCTCCCTCAGTGCTGCCCACAACAGACCACTCTAATCTTTCTCTGAGGGGCCAGGTAACTTTCACCACTGGTTGGGAGTATGGAACAACTTCTCTAGGGCCTAGCACAGAGGGCACCCTGGCTTCTTGGGCTGAAGATGGGGTAGATGATATCTCATCCCCTGGCCAATTTCAGGGGGCACCTTCCTGAGTGGGCTGTGGGGCTGAAAGGAGAACTTTGGGAAATGGGAGAAAGACCTGGCCTGCACTGGCCAGTCCTTCCTGGGACCTCACCATAGGACACAATCAGATGGAAGGGTTCACTGAAAGTGTAGCCCTTGGCCTGGAAGTCGACTTCCCTTGGGTCCGTCAAGTCATCCTCAGTGTGGCAGCTGCCCTCCTGGGTGCTGACAGGTCCTTCGCACTGGAGCGCCTCAAAACTGGCAGCTGAGGAGGGCATGGTCCGAGAAGAACCAGAAAATGATGCTGTGACTGGAGAAAGAGGACAGGAAATTGCTTTCCACAAGAGTTCCTCCCTCTCCTCAGGGAATTATAATTTTTAGAGTGGAATAAGAAGACATCAAAACATTTTTTCCAAGAGACCCATATGGATCTCTCGGAGGGATACAGCTGACTTGATTCGCTGGCTTCCAGGTGCTGTCAGTGAACGGACTGTGGTTTGAAGAAGGGGTGCGGGGAAGAGAATGGTGAACTCACCAGCATGACATCCAGCTGCAGTGCAGGAAGCCAGAGGCCAAAGACAACAAGGACCCCAGAGCAGGCAGACACAGGACAGGAGGGAAAGGGAGATGATCAGATTCTAACATTTGTTGGGTGTTTACCACATACCAGACACTGCCAGCCATGTTCACACCTTATCACACAAATCTTGCAAGATTTCGAGGTATGTGACTTCACTCCCATTTTATAAATCTTAAATGAAACAGGTTTAGAAAAGTCAATTCGTTTACCCCAAATTTAAAAAGTGAGTAGGGAGCAGAGCAGGAAACTCAGGTATGTCTGAGTCCAAAATCAGCGGTCTTTTTACTTCATTTTTCAGACATGATCTGCTTTAGTCTTCAGACCGTCCTTGGGGACTTTCTTCCAAATTTTCATTTCCCCAAGTTCGCTTGGTTCTTCATCCTTGAATATGTTACCTACAAACTAGCTTTTAGTATCTTCTTCCTTGCTCCCCCTTTCAGGTCTTCCTTTTTCAGCCATCTCTAACTTAATGTCCTCTGTCCCTTGAATTTTCCCTGGCAATGGTAGAGTCCATCCTGTGTCTTTCTCTCTACACCTGAACCTCTACTGTCTACTGGTAACTATGGGACAATTCTTTCTTTGCTTGGGGTTGAATGGAGTTACAGATTTCTTACCACATGTCTCCTCAACCTATCTCTTAGTTCCATGGTTGACCAAGGCAAGGTAAATTTCTCCCATCTCCACAACTGCTTCTTGTCCCTCATAATGCCTCTCCTCCTCTTCTGGCTCCACGGTCATTAACATGTACTCAGTTCTTCACTCTGTCCTTTCCTATCCTACTTGCTTTTGTTCCCTTCCACTTCCAAAAGCCCAGGACTCTTCTTTGACTTTGTAACCTCCCTTAGCAAGGCCCCTCTCTACTTCCTAATTCTCATTAAATCAGTACCAAGTGCTTTCTTTAGATCCTCTCTCAGCTCCCTTCACCACTCCGCTACCCATTTTCAGTTCCTCCACTGTCACTCAACTAGACTCAGCCTCCTGTCTTTTTCTAAAATAAAATACTGTTGGGCTATCAGGCACTTTCACCCAATAAACTATGTGGTAGTTGTTATTATTCTCATTTTATGGATAGGAAAACTAAATTCAGAAATATGAAAAGTGACTTTTTCAAAGTGGCATAGAGCTGGTAAATAAAAGAAGAGGGACTTGAAAACAGAGCATCTGATTCCATGTCTAGAGTTCTCACAACAATACCACTGCTGTATCTTAATATAGTCACCCAGTCCTGTCTCTATGAGTTCAATAAAACAACTATTGTGCAGGGATAAAGCAGGTGCTGAGAATTCAAAGATAAATAAGAGAAAGTTAAAAAACAAACAAAAAGGCATTGTCCCTGCCTACAAATAACTCTCAGTTCAGTGGATGCACAGGTATGTGAAGAGATTGTTTCAGCACAAGGAAGAAAGTAACATAAAAGAGTTATCACAGGCAGCCGTCAAAGCAGAGAGGAGGGCTCAAGGAAGATTTCCTGGTAAAGATGCCACCTAAGCTGAGTCTTCAGGGATGCCAAGAGTTTGTAAGTGAGAGAGGACTAGGGAGCAATGGGGAGAGCTCATTTCAGGCAGAGGTAGCAGTATGAACAAAACTTTGGACATAGGTAAGAGTCTGGTGTGTGAATATAAGCAAGTTGGGATTTATTAGAGAATAAATTGCAAGGCTCAAAGGGTGAGAGAAGAAGCTGAAAAGTTTTAAAAGATGCCAAGTTATGGTGGACCCTTAATGCCATGATAAGTATCTTAGGCTAGCAGACTTGAATTTTAGAAATCACTCTGGCTGCAGAGTGCAGAATGTATTTCAAGGACACAAGGCTGAGATATGAAGATTAGTTAGGAAGTTGTTGGTCTAGCCCAAGACAGAAATGATGAGGGCTTGTCCTAGGATACCATTAGTTATGTTTCAGGGAAGAGACGGGCTCTAAGACCAACTTAGAAGGTAGACATTGCCACACTTGATAATTGATCATGTGTAGAGGATGAAGGAGAAGGAGGAATCTAGGTTGTCTCCCAAGTTTTTGACCAGGATATCAGGGTGGATACCATTAACTGAGATCAGAAATAGTGAAAGATGAAATTAGGAGAATTCCCTTGTGGCCTAGTGGTTAGGATTCTGGGCTTTCACTGCCATGGCCCGGAGTTCAATCCCTGGTCAGGGAACTGAGATTCCACAAACCCGCAAGCAGTGTGGCACAGCCAAAAAAAAAAAAAGATGAAATTAGGAGAGGGAGGGACCAAGAGGACAGAGCTCTGGTCATATTGTGCTGAGATACCTTGAAACATACAGGTAGTTATGTCTTGTGCAAAGCTTGATATTTGAATGTGAAACTCAAAAGCATGATTAAGGTTGGAGATATGACTTAGACCTCTTAATTATAGAGCTGTAATGGTAAAAATTATACAGATAAATAGCTCACTAAGGAGACTGTAAATTAAAAAGTAGGGAGCAAGGATGCAACTGTAGAAAACACCAGTCTTTAAGAGAAAGAGGGACTTCCCTGGTGGCTCAGCAGTTAATAATCCGCCTGGCAATTCAGGGGATATGGGTTCAAGCCCTGGTCCAGGAAGATCCCACATGCCGCGGAGCAATGAAGCCTGTGCACCACAACTACTGAGCCTGCATGCCACAACTACTGAAGCCCGTGCACCTAGAGCCCACACTTCACAACAAGAGAAACCACCGCAATGAGAAGCCCGTGCGCCAGAATGAGGAGTAGCCCTCGCTCACCACTAGAGAAAGCCCATGCACAACAACGAAGACCCAATGCAGCCAAAAAAATAATAAATTAAATTAATTAATTAAAATAAATAAATAAAATAAAATTTTTTTAAAAAAAAGAGAAAGAGAAGCCACCAAAGGGACCAAGCGAGATACATGGAGTACAGGGAGAAGCCAGGGGAGTAGAGATTGCCGAGGAAGAATAACTGATCAACAGTGCCCAATACAGAGAAGTCCAGCAGGATAAGATTTTAAAAAAAAAAAGTGCAGTGTCAGTATAAAGGTCATAGCACTCTGACCAGTGGAAGTTTCCAGTGGAAGCCAGACTGCAAGCATTGAGGAGTGAGTGAAAAGTAGGGAAGTGGAGAAAGCAAGTTCAGACTATTCTTTCAAGAAATTTATCTGAGAAAAGGAAGAAAAGAACTGAGATGGTAGCTAAAGAAGACATCATAGTCAAGGGGACTTTTAGGATGGAAAAAGTTTGAAGATTTTTGTATTCAGAAAGAGCCATTCAGTCCTGCACACCAAACTTTCTTATACTATCCTTCTTATCCCACCTGAACACGGCTTCTTTGGAGGGCTGAAGTTAGTCCATGCTTCTTTCCTTTGGGTCTTTTCCCCAAAGTCAGGAATATCTCCATTTCCACACATTCCAAGATTTTACTTACCCAGTAGCATCTGGGCTGCCCAGAGCATAGCAGGAGAAAAGTAGAAGGCCCCAGCCATGAGGACACAGCCCAGCTTCATGGTGACTGTGTTTAGGTCCCCTGAAGCTTCTAACACACTGATTTTCTTCCACACGATACCTCTCAAATTAGAAAAGAGGAAGTAAATCTAACTGTCTGATCTCCTTTCATATGGGACCTATTTTAAACTTTTATTTATTTGTTTGTTTATTTATTTTTGGCTGTGTCAGGTCTTAGTTGTGGTGCGCGGGCTTCTCTCTAGTTGTAGCGCACAGTCTCCAGAGTGCGTGGGCTCGGTAGTTGCGACGCATGGGCTTAGTTGCCCCGAGGCATGGGGGATCTTAGTTCCCCCACCAGGGAACATACCCTGCATCCCCTGCATTAGAAGGTGGATTCTTAACCACTGGACCACCAGGGAAGTCCCTGGGGCCTATTCTCAACTTTGCAATCAGCTTTCATCCTTCAGATTAACCAGGTGGGTTCCAGCATCAATAGCACCCTTAGGGTTGTGGATGAAATGATAGCCCTCTCAATTGTTCAAAAATTCCCCCATAGAGTTCAGAGACCTTCCAAAGCACACAATTGTCTGATATCCCACCAGCCTTCACAAACTCTGGAAAAGGTCAGTACAACAATTATCCATTTCACTGATGAAATAACTGGGGACAGGAGGCAGGAAATTGCTTGAAGGCTACCCAGAAAGTCACAGGGAGAGCAATGGTGAGAATTCAAGTGTCCTGCCCTGTCCTGCTCCAAGTCTTACATGTTTCTAGTAACCAGACTAGAGCAGGACAGAACGGGGAGGAAGATTGGTAATGGCACCAAATTAGATATCAGATTAGTCCCCTGGTATAATCCTACCATCCAAAGCCCACACAAATTTGTACATAAATTTTTCTAGACTCATACCTCAACTCTCTGTTTCTACGGTATGACTAAGGCTATTCAGTCTCAGTGGAAATCTGAGTACAAGGCAGAAGAGAGTCCCCCGGGCAAGAGCAGAGGGAAAAAGAAAGTCGATTTCCAGAGGACTTAGCAGTAAGCCTAGGCCTCAGGCACATGGCCAAAGTACAAACCACTGATCCTGAAGAAATTAGAGATAGAAGGCATCCGATAGCTTGAGAAACCTGAGCAGGGTCAGGAATAGGGGCAATATGGAGGTCACAGCATCTCTCTTCAGTTCCAGCGTGCCTTATGAGAACAATTGTCCCTGCCTCCGAACGTTTGCTATTTGACTGAGGTCTCCTCAATGGCAGGGCCCATGCCTTTTTTCACAGGGACCACACTCCTCTCCCCTCCCCATCATAACACCCACCAGGCCCTCAGATGGTTACTTGGGGATGAAATGAGCCGTGATAAATGGGGGAAGGCAGTCCTGCCTGAAGGCAGAAGGAGGGCCAGCGTGACCCTTCAACTGTGCAAAAACCACACGTCAGAACAGACATATTAGCAACGGAGGCATCAGAGAGCGGATACTTCTCAATCTAAAATAAGAATTTAGAATAAATTTTCCATTATCTGAGAGACAAATGTTTTTGTGCAGGTGGCCCCGGGGAATCTGGTGAGAGTAGGGGTTGAATATGGGTGTGAGGGGAGGCAGTGAGGCAGTAAGCCTTGCAGGTGATGTGATGTGATGTGAAAGAACAAGCAGCCTCAGAAGAGGAAGAGAGGTCTGGGCCAGACCTAATGAAAATTAAGAAAATGAAATGTGTTTAGATGGACCTCCACCCCTAGCACTCCCTAAAATATAGACTCTCAGAATTAGGTCTTTAAGGGGCTTGCAAACTAACCCCAGAAATCTTTTCCTTCTCATGCCACCCCTTCTCCTTAACTGTCCCTACCATTGAGTCGTACCTGAATAGAGGCTCTCATCTCTTCGTACCATCTGCATCAACTCTCACAGGATCCTACTCTCAAAATGGAAAGCAAGAAGGTCTCTGAACATACGGGATGAAACTCTCATGTTCTTTACACTGAAATTTCTCCTAAGCTTCTAGAAAATTTTACTCACTTGAAGCTTGATCCATGAGCTATTTAGAACAGATGTGATTCACTTGGAAAAGAGCAACATTGGGTCTGTTACATGCTTATGGAGTCCAACCTCAGTTTCTTGAGTTAGTTCTGCCATCAAGATCATCCCAGAATTTTCACAGGGCAATGGGGCAAGTCCCCGTCCTCATCCCATCCCAATACCAATTAGACCTTTGATATCATCCCCAACTGCTCCTGGCTTGTCACAAGTGGGCTGATGTTTATTTTTTCTTTATTTTTATTTCTTAATAATTTTTATTTTTTTGCGGTACGCGGGCCTCTCACTGTTGTGGCCTCTCCCGTTGCGGAGCACAGGCTCCGGACGCGCAGGCTCAGCGGCTATGGCTCACGGGCCCAGCCGCTCCGCGGCATGTGGGATCTTCCCGATCCGAGGCACGAACCCGTGTCCCCTGCATCGGCAGGCAGACTCTCAACCACTGCGCCACCAGGGAAGCCCTATTTTTTCTTTATTTTTAATTGGGTAGATAAAAGGTATTTATAAAAGATGTGAAGGTATAAAGAATAATGATGCAAGGCAGACTTTTGCACCCTCGCCCAGTTGAGGAAATAGAGTATTACCATTATCCTTGAAGTACTGTGTGGGTCTCTTCTGATTTCATCCTCTTCCTTCCCTGTGACAATCAACCACAATCCTGACCTTGCATTTACCACTCCCTTTATTTTATTTTTATTTTATTTATTTTTGCTTTTTAAATTTTATTTATTTTTAAAATTGAAGTATAGTTGATTTACAATGTTATGTTCATTTTCTGGTGTACAGCAAAGTATCACTCCCTTTATTTTACAGTTGTAATAAATATAATTTTGCACTATAAACTTTAGTAAATTGAATAATACTGTATTTATTGTTCTGAACCTTACTTTCTTTTCTGTGAGTTTCTTTATTAGCCTTTTGGTGGGGACAAAAAGTTCTTAATTCCTTTTCTGGCACACTTTAGGTCAGATGTGTGTGTGCATGTGTGTGTGTGCATGTGTGTGGGTGTTTCATGTTTGAAAACTGTTTTTTAAGAGTAGTTTTAGATTCACCCCAAAACTGAGGGGAAGGTACAGAGAGTTCCCACATCCCTCCTGCCCGCACACATGCACAGCCACCCTCTTTATTGCCAGCTCCCACCAGAATTGGTACCTTTGTTAAAACTGATAAACCTAGTACATCATAATCACCCAAAGGCCACAGTTTACATTAGGGTGCATTCTTGGGGTTGTACATTCTATGGGTTTAGACAAATGTATCCATAATTATAGTATCATATATTTTCACTGCCCTACAAATCCTCTGTGCTCTGCCTATTCATCCATCTACTTCCCCAACCCCTGGAAACCACTAATCTTTTTACTGTCTCCATAGTTTTGCCTCTTCCAGAATGCCGTATAGTTGAAATCATACACTGTGTAGCCCTTTCAGATTGGCTTCTTTCACTTAGCAATATGCACTTGTTTCCTCCATTTCTTTTCATGGCTTGAAAGCTGATTTCTTTTTAGCCCGAAATAAGATTCCAGGGACTTCCCTGGTGGTCCAGTGGTAAAGAATACGCCTTACAATGCAGGGGACACAGGTCTGATCCCTGGTCAGGGAACTAAGATCCCGCATGCTGCAGGGAAATTAAGCCCGCGTGCCACAACCACTGAGCTCACTCGCCTCAACTAGAGCCCGTGTGCAGCAAACTACAGAGCCCACTTGCTCTGGAGCCTGCACGCCACAACTAGAGAAGAGAAAACCCGCACGCCACAACTAGAGAAGAGAAAACCCACGCGCCACAACGGCCCGCGCGCCTCAATGAAAGATCCCGCATGCCTCCCTTCCATGTGCCGCAACTAAGACTGGACACAGCCAAAAATAAATAAAATAATTAACTTTAATAAATAAAGCTTTAAAAAAAAAGATTCCACTGTCTAGATATACCACAGGTTATTTTTCCATTCACCTACTGAAGGACATCTTGGTTGCTTCCAAGGATTGGCAATTATTAATAAAGCTGATATAAACATCCATGTACTAATGATGCAGAGCATCTTTTCATGTATTTATTTACTAACTGTATATATTCTCTTTTTTTTCCCTGTCCAACTGTATATATTCTTTAATGAAGCATTAATTCAAATCTTTTGCCCATGTTTTAAAGTTGTGTTGTTTGTTTCCTTATTATTGAGTTGTAACAGTTTGGGCTTTTTTTATTCTAGATGTATGTCCTTCATCAGGCAATACATTTTAGAAATATTTTCTCCCAATCTGACTTGTCATTTTATTTTATCATTGTCTTTCTTTCTGGAGGGGTATCATCCAAATAATTTGTGTATGTGTGTTTGTGGGGTTTGTGTGTGTGAGGTCCAGTATTTCTTTTCTTTTTTCTTTTTCTTTTTTTAAAATTTATTATTGAAGTATAATTGACCTACAACACTATGTTAGTTCCAGGTGCACAGCATAGTGAGTTGATATTTCTATGTGCTACCAAACGATCACCACTCATTGTCTTTTGAAAAGCAGACATTTAAAATTTTTATAAAGTCCAATTTATCAGTTTCTCTTTTACAGAATAATTTTTTTCTTTTATATATAGTTTTTAAATCATATTTATAAATCTCTGCCAAGCCTAAGGTCATTAAGATTTTTTGCTGTTTTCTTCTAGTTTTATAGACTTAGTGCTTACATTTAGATATAGGATCCATTTTAAGAAAATTTTTTATTTATAGTGTGAAATGAGGGTTGAGGTTTAATTTTTACATATGGCTACCAATTGTTCCAGCACCGTTGTTGAAAAGATTATACTTTCCTCATTGAATTGCCTTGGCAACTTTATCAAAAATAAATCGGCCATGTGTTTGTGATTGTACGTCTGTACTCTCTTTAACTTTGTTCTTTTTTTCAAACTTTCAAAAGCTATTGCATATAAATTTTGCATTTCCATACAAACATTGTTGCACTTCCATATAAAATTTAAAAACAGCATGTCAACTTTAAAAAAAGGGGGGACTTCCCTGGTGGTGCAGTGGTTAAGAATCTGCCTGCCAACTCAGGGAACAAGGGTTCGAGCCCTGGTCCAGGAATCCCACATGCCGCAGAGCAGCTAAGCCCATGAGCCACAACTACTGGGCCCATGAGCCACAACTACTGAAGCCCACGCACCCAGAGCCCGTGCTCTGCAACAAGAGAAGCCACCGCAATAAGAGGCCCATGCACCGCAACGGAGAGTAGCCCCTGCTCGCGGCAACCACAGAAAGCCCGCGTGCAGCAGCGAAGACCCAACGTAGCCAAAAATAAATAAATTTATTTCTTAAAAAAAGCCTGCTGGGACTTTGATTCCATAGATCAACTTGGAGAGAATTGACATCTTAACAATTCCAAGTCTTCTGATCCACGAACACAGCGTGCTCCCCATTTAAGTCTTCCTAAATTTCTCCTAGCAGTTTTTAGTATATGTATATCTTGCACATCTTTTGTCAAATGTATCCCTAAATATGGCATATTCTTCATGCTATTGTAAATGGTACTTCAAAAAATAAATTTCTGATTGTTCATTGTTGGTATATAGAAATATTAAACGGTTTTGTATATTGACTTTGTAACCTTGCCGAGCTCACTCATTAGTTATAGGAGTTTTAAAATATAGATTCTTTGGGATTTTCTACATAGATCGTTGGGTCATTTTCAAATACGGAAAATTTTATTTCTTCCTTTCCATCTGTGCCTTTAAATTTTTTCTTTTATTGCCTTATTTCACTAGCTAGAACTTCCAGGACTATGCTGAATCAGAGTAGTAAGAGCAGACATCTTCACCTTGTTTCTGACCTTGGGGAGAAAGGATGCAGTCTTTCACTATTAATGATGATAGATGTAAGTTTTTTATATATGCCCTTTATCAGGTTAAGGAAGTTTCCTTCTGTTCCCACTTATTATTTTTATTTTTTAAATTTATTATTATTTTTTTTTTTTGTGGTACGCGGGCCTCTCACTGTTGTGGCCTCTCCCGTTGCGGAGCACAGGCTCCGGACACGCAGGCTCAGCGGCCATGGCTCACGGGCCCAGCCGCTCCGCGGCATGTGGGATCTTCCTGATCCGAGGCACGAACCCGTGTCCCCTGCATCGGCAGGCGGACTCTCAACCACTGCGCCACCAGGGAAGCCCCCCACTTATTATTTTTAAAAAACAATTAATGGGTGTTGAATTCTATCAAATGCTTTTTCTGCATATATTGAAATGATGATTTTTTTCTCTATTAATACATTTCTCTATTAATACATATTACATTAACCGCTTTTCAAATATAAAACCAACCTTGCATTGGTCAAGATAGCCTGTCCTTTTTTATACTGTTGGGCTTGCTAAAATTTGGTTTAACATTTTTTGCATCTATGATCATGAGAAATATTGGTCTCTAGGTTTCTTTTCTTATAATGCCTGGATGTCTGAGTTGAGAAGTGTTCTTTCCTCTTATTTTCTGGAAGACTTTGTGTAAAATTAGTATTATTTATTCCTTAAATGTTTGTTAGAATTAACCAGTGAAGCCATCTGAAACTCGAGGTTTTTATGTGGGAAAGTTTTGATAATAATTTCAATTTCTTTAATAGATATAGGGCTATTGAGGTTATCTATTTCTCCTTGAATAAACTTGGATAGTTTTTGTACATCCAGGAATTTGTCCATTTTGTCTAAGTTATCAAATTTATTGGCATAAAGTTTTATTGTCCTTTTACTGTCTATAGCAACACTGTAGCTACTGAGTGCTTGGATGACTATTTGCAAAGCTATAGGATCTATAATGGTGCCACCTGTCTTATTCCTAAGATTTGAAAAGGTACTGCAGTACACTAAGTTACTCCTCACATCTTGACTTAGCTTGTTTTTATATTTCTTCCAAGAGAAAGAAGGAACAAAGGAAGGGAGGGGAGAAATGAGAGAGAGAGGGAGGGAGGGAAAAAGGGAGGGAGGGGGAGGAAAAAAGAAAGAATACACTCAGGTCCAGCTTCAGGTTGCTCAGGTAGAAGCTGGACATCTCCAGACATGCCAGATATGAATTGACATACCCCTCTTTGGATGCGTGTATCACCTACAATTAGAGGGTTTTTTAAAAAAATCATTTATTTATTTATTTTTGGCTGCTTTGGGTCTTCATTTCTGCACACAGGCTTTCTGTAGTTGTGGTGAGCAGGGGCTACTCTTCGTAGCAGCAGGCAGGCTTCTCATTGCGGTGGCTTCTCTTGCTGTGGAGCACGGGCTCTAGGCGTGCGAGCTTCAGTAGTTGTGGCACGTGAGCTCAGTAGTTGTGGCTCGTGGGCTCTAGAGCACAGGCTCAGTAGTTGTGGTGCATGGGTTTAGTTGCTCCATGGCACGTGGGATCTTCCTGGACAAGGAATCGAACCCGTGTCTCCTGCATTGGGAGGTGGATTCTTAACCACTGCACAACCAGGGAAGTCCACAATTAGAGTTTTAGAACACACATTCAGAAAGCATGTACAAAGGTCCTCTGAGCTCCCTGATGCACGAGACCTCTCACGCTATTGTTTGTCTTCCAGGAAGCAGTTCCCTGTTCCCAAATAAAGCCAATTCCTTACCTCTAGGAGACGAGAAGTATGAGGAAACTCACCCTGCTGCCAGATGGACCTCATTTTCATAAAGAAAACTCACATATTCCTGGAAGATAGTGCTCGGAACTATTCCTTTAACCTGATTGCTGGCAGCAAATAAATGAATTAAGAGTATTTCAGAGGATAGTGCCCTGGGCTCTTTCTCCTTGAGAAAGTGAAACTGCTTGAGGTTCTTGGACCACAGAGGATTAAACAATATATTTGTGTGCATTTTTTCTTACTCTCTTTGTTATTTATTTATTTTTGGCTGTGTTGTGTCCTTGTTGCTGCGCGTGGGCTTTCTCTAGTTGTGGCGAGCGGGGGCTACTCTTTGTTGCGGTGCACAGGCTTCTCATTGAAGTGGCTTCTCTTGTTGCAGAACATGGGTTCTAGGCACACAGGCTTCAGTAGTTGTGGCTCACCGGCTCTAGAGCGCAGGCTCAGTAGTTGTGGCGCACGGGCTTAGTTGCTCTACCCCATGTGGGGTCTTCCCGGACCAGGGCTTGAACCCGGGTCCTCTGAACTGGCAGGCGGGTTCTTAACAACTGCACCACCAGGGAAGTCCCTTACTCTCTTTGTGACAGCTCTGCAGATTGATTCAGCAAAACAGAGTTATTCTGAGCCAGCAAGAGGTACATCACTGAAGCAAGCAGGCTCTTGCTGGTGCCCAAAATTATGGTCTATCTGCCTTCTCTTTGCTGCTTTATTGGGGCCTGTCAGCACAGAGCACAGCCTTCAGCTTTCAGCCCCACATGGACTTATTAATGTAATTTGTTAATTAATTGAAATAAGTCTCTCAATGTCTTCGTTGAAGGAGACTATCTAGCAGAACCATAGGCTTCTTTCTCCCGATGCATGACTGAGAAAGTGCAAGTGTCAATATCTGTCTCTTCTTTGACAGAGCAATTTTATAAGTATTGATTCTGTGCAGCAATACAGAGATGTCAATTACATTATTGCCCAAGTAACAAATTATGAAATAAGATAACCAAATAGAATTATGCATTTCAGATCTTCTGATATTCTTATCAAAGTCTTCAGTTTAACAATATATCAAATTGGATTCTTTGAGCCAGCTTTATTAGGCAGAAGGATAATGCTCCCTCTTTTGATCCAGGAGAGAGGGGACATCTCTTTCTGAGACTTCTTTGATTAGTTACGAAGATGCATTTTTCAGATTAGAACCTGCAGTTGTAATTGTTTAGCACTATAAGCAAAAATAAGGTCTATAAAATTCTATTTTGCAGTAGAAGTGATGTAGAGATGGACAGGGTTTTACTTCACAATAATAACATAAGGCACATAGAACATCGAGCTTCCAAATATAATTTATAATGATACATGCCAATTGTAGAAAGTGCAGAAAACACAGAAAAAGGAAATAAAGGGAAAATCACACATAATTCCTCCACCTAGAGACTTTTCCTATGGAGAGTTTGGTTGGGAGTTTTTCTCCACAACAAGTTCAGGAGGAAAATATAGCCTATGATTAACTCTATATATTGATAGAAAATATAAGTTTAAGTATGCATATAAAAAATATAACGCTTCAGACATCTTCTGGGAATGTGAGTAAAAGGCACTTTTCCCTATTCTTCCTACTAAGCACAAATAAAAGTCCTGGACATTACATATTCTTAAAAATTACAGATTCTTAAAAATTGGGGAGAAGAAAGTAGAACAGCTAGAGACTTTAGGACCTGAAGAATGACACAGTGGTATGTTCCCTGGGTTTTCTCTTTGCTTTATATCTCAAATTTGGAGTTGAAAACCAGAGACGCAGAAATACCAATGGCACAGCCAAAAAGAGAAGCCCCAGCAGAAGTATGTTCTCTATAGCCAAATGACTAGAAAAGGACCAGCTCAGCATTATCAAAAACATTCAGACAATGAATGCTCCACTCCAGCAATATCACAGGGGAAAATGTGGCCCCACCTTACCCACAAAAGCATCAGATAAAGTAAACTTCAGAGCAAAGGATATTACCAGAGACAGAGAGGGACAATATACAATGATAAAAGGATCAATCCACCAAAAAGACCCTACATTAATATGTAACAAATAGTACAGCTGTAAAATATGTGAAGCAAAAGTGATAGAATGGGAGGAGGACTTGACATATCTACAATTACAGTTGGAGGTTTCAACGTCTCTCTTTCAACAATCGATAAACCAACTAGACAGAAAATCAACAAGGATATGGAAGAACTTAACAACAGCATCAACCCACAGGATCTAATATTTGTAGAACACTTCACCCGGTAACAGTGGAACACTCATTTCTTTTCAAGTGTCCATGGAATATACACCAAGCTGGATCACATCCTGGGCAAAAACAAACAAAAAAACAACTCAACAAATTTGAAGAATTGAAATCATAAAGAGCATGGTTTCCAGACACAATGAAGTCAAACAGAAAAAGAACAGAAAAATCTCTAAACACTTGGAAAGTAAACAACATACTTCCAAATAATACATGGGTCAAAGAGGAAGTCTCAAAGGAAATTTAAAAATACACTGAACTGAATGAAAATGAAAATACAACATATCAAAATTTGTAAGACACAGTTAAAGTACTGCTGAGAGGGAAATTTAGAGCATGAACCACTACATCAAAAAAATAGAAAAATCTAAAAAAAAAAAAGAAAAATCTCAAATCAATCATCTAAACTCCCACCTCAAAACCTAGAGAGAGAAGAGCAAAATAAGTCCAAAGTAAACAGAAGAAATGAAATAATGAGAAGAGCAGAAAACAATGAACATAGAGAAAAGATAGAGAAAATCAGTGAAACAAAAAAATACAGAAAGTTGATGTTTATTGAAAAGATTAAAAAGAAATGGACAAACGTCTAGCAAGACTGACCAAATAAAAGGAAAGAAGACACAAATTACAATATCTGGGTGAAACAGGGGCTATCACTACAGAACTTGCATATATCAGAAGGAAAATTTTTAGATACTACAAATAATTTTATAAACATAAATTTGACAACTTAGATAAAATGGAACAATTCCTTGCAATGTACAAGCTACCACAATTCACCCAAAATGAAATAGATAATTGAATAGCTCTATAATTATAAAGGAAGTTGAATTCATAACTTTAAAATTCCCCCAAAAGAAATCTCCAGGCCCAGATGGTTTCACTGGAGAATTCTGCCAAACATTTAAAGAAGAATTAACACCAATTTTTTACAGTCCCTTCCAGAATATAGAAGATGAGGGAACACATCCCAATTCAGTTTAAGAAGTTACCTGATACCAAAGCCAGACAAAGAATACACACTATTTCTAAGTGCCCATGGAACATGTACCAAGATAGACCATATCCTTGGCCCAAAACAAATACAGGTTTAACACACATAAAAAGAAAATTACAGACTAATAACTCTCATGAATATAAATACAAAAATTCTTAACAAAATATTAGCAAATAGATTTAGCAACATATAAAAAAGAATTACACACCATGACAAAGTGGGATTTATTCCTGGGGTGTAAGGATGCTTAAATATTTTAAAAAATTTTCAGTGTAATTCACTATATTAACAGGCCAAAGAAGAAAAATCAGATGATTATCAATTTTTAAAATTCTATTTATTTATTTTCTTTATTCTTTTGGCTGCATCGGGTCTTAGTTGCTGCACGTGGGGTCTTCGTTGAGGCGTGCCAGATCTTTTGTTGTGGTGCAGGCTTCTCTCTAGTTGTGGCATGCAGGCTCCAGGGCACATGGGCTCTGTAGTTTGCAGCACACAGGCTCTCTCACTGAAGCGTGCAAGCTCAGTAGTTGTGGTGCACGGGCTTAGTTGCCCCTTGGCATGTGGGATCTTAGTTCCCCGACCAGGGATTGAACCCATGTCCCCTTCATTGGAAGGTGATTCTTTACCCCTGGACCACCAGGAAGTCCCAGATCATCAATTAATGCAAAAAAAAGCACTTGACGAAATCAACACCCATTGAGATAAAAGGTCTCAGGAAAAGAAAAAGAGGAATAGAAAAGAACTTACTCATCTTGACAAAGAGCATCTATAAAAGGCTTACAGCTAACATCATACTTAACAGTGAAACACTGCTTGATTTCCCGCTAAGATAGGAAACAAGTCAAAGATGTCTGCTCTCACCACTCTTACTCAGCATAATGTTAAAAGTTCTAGCCAGTTTAATAAAGTAAGAAAGTAAAATAAAAAGGCTTTCAGATTGGGAAGAGAGAAATAAAAATATCCCTACTTGTACATGATGATTGTCTATGTAGAAAATCTGAAGAATTCATAAAAAACTCCTAGAACTAATAAGTGAATATATAGCAAGTTTGCAAAACACAGGTAAAGAGTAAAAATTTAATTGTATTTCTATATATTTAGCAATGAACATGTGGACTCTGGAATTTTAAATGCAATACCATTTATAATCACTGAAAAGAAATAACAGGTGTAAATCTAACAAAACATGTACAGGATTTGTATGATGAAAACTACATACTACTGATGAAAAAAATTTTAATATAAATAAATGGAGAGACATACCATCTTTTATGGATAAGAAAATTTAACATAGTAAAGAGGCCATTCCTCCCCAAACCAATATATTGGTTTAACACAATTCCTGTCAAAATCCTAACAAGATAATTTTGTAGTTATAGACAATATTATTCTAAAATGTACATGGAAAGACAAAGGGACAAAAATAGTTCAAAATAATGTTGAAAAAGAATAAAGTGAGAGAAATAAATCTACAGTAATCAAGACTTGATTGGCAGAGGAACAGACATATAAACTAATGGAACAGAACGTAGACCCACACAAATATGTCCAACAGACTTTTGACAAAGGTGCAAAAGTAATTCAATGGGGAAAGCCTTTTTAAATAGACGGTTGCTTGAGTAGTTGGTAATTCATAGCAAAAAAAAAAAGAGCCTCAATTTAAGTCTCACACCTCATAAAAAAATGAACTCAAAATGGATGATGGACTTAAATATAAAATGTAAAACAATAAAATTTTACCAAATACAGGAGAAATGTCTTTGGGATCTAATACTAAGCAAAGAGTTCTTAGACTTGATACCAAAAGCACGCACAATTAAAAGACAGAGATTTTCATTGGATATGTGGAAATAATAAATTGAAGAGTTTATTTGACTAATAGTTAAGTCTTAAGTAATCTCGTTGATATAAATACTTGTATAATTTAAATACTCTGATGAAATTGTGCTTTTCAACAAAAATAAAAAAGAAATTAAGGAATATTTAATTCCAGTGGACACAGGAATACAATAAACAAGAGACTAGTGGAGCAAATATCATAGATGGCTTTATACATATTCTTTGGTATTAAAAAATGTAAAATTAGAAATAAGAAAGGAGATATTATTCAAGAGTAAAAATCATTACAAATATGGAAGAGATTTCAATGTACAAAATAAAAAGCAAACAAAAGACTTGATCAAACAATCAAAAGTTAATTCTGTGAAAAGACCAATGAAATAGACCTTTGACAAGTCTGATTAAGATAAACAGAGGTATAAAGCTGTCTCTTTAGTATTCAACCATTTAACAATAATATTTTATTTAATATCTATGAAGCAATGTTGGGGTGACCACAAATCTTGGTCATGCTGTTATAGAAAATTGAGTCATAGGGAACTGACTTTATTTCCCTAATGAGGGGAATGGTATTGAGAAGCAAAATAATTTTCCTGGAATTTCCCAGAAAAGTTCAGGAATTGGAGGAATTAGGTACAACACAAGATGTGGATCAGGAATGATTTTGAAAATAGAGGATAGCTGGAAAATCTATAAAAGGAGAAGCTAGACACTTAGGGCCTCTCTCCTATCCAGGGGGAGTAGGTGTTTCTAGGTGACTAACTTTCCTTTACCTTAGTTTAATTCTCAGGAGAAATTGAACCAGCCAGCAAGTGCAGGTGAACTTAGGTGAGTTGAGTAAATATGAGGTTGGGCATCAACGGCATCTGTTATATCACCCACACACCCTTTCTCAGGACACATGGCAAACTTGCTCCAACCAAGTAAATCAAGAAATGGGAATACATAAAATTCAGGAAAAAGGGGTTTAATACAAAAAACAGAGGAAGGGAAGTCCCAGGACAACAGCTGTGCAGGGGGTTTAGAGATCAAACAATCCAAATTAGTGTCAAAGAAAGAGATTCCCAGGAGAAACTTCTTGCTGATGGAAGAAGAAGAAAAAGAAGAAGAAAGAAAAAGAAGATGAAAAACTATTTGGTGCATTTGCCCACATGAGAAATAGCATTAATCTGCTTCAAAAACTTTTTGAAAAATTTGGAAAAAGCTAACAATAGGCACATAGAAAACTAAGCACGTGACAAAAATGAAGCAGTAATTACCTCTAGATGGAAAAAAAGATTATTCAGGAGAAGAAACGTAATCAGAAAATACTATTTGTCTCGGGAATGAACAGTAGCCGTAAAATGGGGATAAAACTATATTGGAGCACTGGGTAAGGAAAGTGGGAACTGAGTAACCATGGTATAATAAGAGCAGTATTCATATTCTATAGTAGGAAATCAAATGAATAATATCTAACATTTAAAATCAAGAAATCGTAGCATATTGTATCATTTGGAAATACGGAGATAAATTAACAGACTACATATCTGAACTTGTTGAAAATGATTGCCTCTGGGGAACAGGACTGAGGAGATGTGAGGGAAGGGACAAGAATCAGTTATTTCTTGTTATATGCCTTGTATTCTGTTATATAATTCAAATTATGTGTGTAGTACTTTAACAGAAAAATTTAAATTTATTTAAAAATGAAAGAAAGCATTGTCTCCACATACACATTTAAAACATTCACATGCAGAAAAATCATACAGACCACATCACTGTGCAATAAAAGTGGAAAATAACAACAAAAAAGATAGTGCTCATTCCCCTTGGAAAGAAAACAAACAAACAGAATGAAACACTCATTTAATAAACCTTGAGTTAAGAAGGAAACAAAACAAAAGTTATAGATTATTTGGAGACAAATAGCAATGACAGAAATACATATCAAAATCTAACAGATGTGGCCCAGCAATCAGAGAATTAAAAAAAAAAATCTAACAGATGTGGCCAAAATAGGATTATTGGGAAAAGTTATAGCCTTTTGTGAATTTGTTTAAAAATAGAAGTCTAGAAATAAATGAATAATACAGTAAATCCAAATAAAGTAGAAGAGGGACTTCCCTGGTGGCCCAGTGGTAAAGAATCCTCCTTCCAATTCAGGGGATGCCGGTTCAATCCCTGGTCGAGGAACTAAGATCCCACATACTGTGGGGCAACTAAGCCCATGCGCCACAACTACTTAGCTCACACACCTCAGCAAAAGAGCCTGCATGGCACAAAGTACAGAGCCCACACGCCCTGGAGCCTGCACACCACAACTAGAGAGAGAAAACCTGCACACCACAACTAGAGAGAAGCCCGCACACTGCAACGAAGAGCCCACACACCACAAGGAAAGATCTTGCATGCCATGTATATCTAAGACCGGATGCAGCCAAAAAAATTAAAATAAAATAGATAAAGAAAATAAATAAATATTTTAAAAAGAAAGAAAGAAAGTAGAAGAAAGAAATACTACATTAGAAAACAAACAAAAAGGGGACTTCCCTGGTGGTCCAGTGGTTAAGAATCCACCTTCCACTGCAGGGGGCGCCTTCCACTGCAGGGGACTCCACCTTCCCCTGGTTGGGAAAGTAAGATCCTGCATGCCACACAGTGTGGCCAAAAAAAAAAAAAAAAGAAAACAAACAAAAGGTAAAGACTTGATCATTAAGTCCAAAGCTGTGACAAGACCAAAAAACGACAAACATTTGGCAAGCCTGATTAAGGTAAACAGATATAATGGTCAAGGTGGTTGACTCTTCAAAAAAGTATTCCACCTCAAAATGATTAAGCTAAAGTCGGTTATTCCCCCTCTAGTGATTGATTTAGAAATGGACATGTGACCCATTCCTGACCAATATGATGTGATGGGAAGATTGCTGGAGAAAGGTTTTCTCACCCTTAAGAAAGAGACACATAGAAGAGAGAGTTAGTCCCTTCTTCCTATAGATCTTTGGGAGTGATGCCTGGAACTGCTATAATCATCATGCTGCTGGTCCAAGGGCAATGCCCGAAGGATTGTAGAAAAGCGGATCCAGAGTCCTGATGCACTGGAGACAGCCTGTCTCTGAACTTTTTGTTGTGTGAGATAATACATTTCCTTATTGTTTAAGCCAAGTTGAATCAGATTTCCTGTTATTTCCAGCGGAAATCATCTGACAAAAAAGCAAGCAAGCCCAAAAGTTAGGTACGAGAGGGGGGATGTAGGTACAGACACAAATTATTACCAAAAAATAGAAGAAAATACAGTGTACAGCTGCGTACCAATAAAATGGATGATTTTCTAGGAAAGTAACATTTTTCAAAATTGACTCCAAAAGAGATAGAAAAGTTTGATCAGACAAATAATGACAGGGAAAAAAGTTTGTCAAAGGTCTATCCTAAAAAAGGTATCAAGCCCGTAGGATATTATAGGAGAATTCTATCAAATCTAAATTAACTGGTATAAAAGGAAGTTGAAGGATCTTAGAAACTGTAAGAAACAGGGCCAGTTCAGGGCTGTAGGAAGTTAGTCCCATCTGGGCAGTGCTATTGGGATGAATGAACTTCACTTGTTTTCAGTCATAGTGTCACTCTGCTCAAGATTTAAATTCCAGGGAAACAGCTCCTGATTGACCCAGTTTGGGGCACATGTTCTCCTCTAAAATCAGGCATGAAGTCAGTCCACCTACCCACTTGGACTGAGGGGAGGTAGAGCTATTTAGTCAAAGGGAAATCAGGCTCTGTTACTGGAATCAGGGGAAATCCATGCTGGATAGGAACACTGTCCGTTATAATTGGATTGGCAAAAATTAAAAACACTCAACATTGACAAGGGGGTCAGGAAATGGGTACCCTAATATGTCCTCCTTTGGGAGGACATGTGAACTGCTTTCTTAAAGATAATGAGAGTATCCTTTGAGCCAATGATTCTACTGCTAGGAATTTATCCTGCAGAAATACACGTGTAGTCAAAATAATCATCCAAGAATGTTGGTCATTGAAATATTGTGTATAACAATGAAAAAGTGCTAATATTTAAAATGTTGGTTAAATAAAATATGGCATAGAAATTGTTCTATAGAATACTATATAAACCTTAAAAAATACTTTCATGGAAGAGCTCCATAATAAACTATTAACCAAAATAACCCAAACGCATAAGCATATGTAAAGTGTGATCCCATTTATATATATTTATATATATATATAATATGTCCTCCTTTGGGAGGACATGTGAACTGCTTTCTTAAAGATAATGAGAGTATCCTTTGAGCCAATGATTCTACTGCTAGGAATTTATCCTGCAGAAATACACGTGTAGTCAAAATAATCATCCAAGAATGTTGGTCATTGAAATATTGTGTATAACAATGAAAAAGTGCTAATATTTAAAATGTTGGTTAAATAAAATATGGCATAGAAATTGTTCTATAGAATACTATATAAACCTTAAAAAATACTTTCATGGAAGAGCTCCATAATAAACTATTAACCAAAATAACCCAAATGCATAAGCATATGTAAAGTGTGATCCCATTTATGGTCTTAAAAAAACTATAAATATGTATTAGATGCGTACCAAAAAAAAAAAACAAATATACTCCAAATGTTCGACAGTGGTTAGCCACTGAAGGGAGAACAGAATGGGGATGGGGGGGCAAGGACAAAATGGAACTCTCAATTTTCCTCTTTATATTTCTGTATTATTTGAGTTTCCATGCTCACAATGAGTATGAATTTTTGTCTATGTGTAAAAATCTAATGTGATCCATATGCTTATACATATTGCTATAGACAGGAATGTGGATTGACATCTTTTAAACCTTAGCATTAGATGCAAGCTTTTATATACAGAATGGATAAACAACAAGGTCCTACTGTATAGCACGGAGACCGATATTCAATATCCTATGATAAACCATAATGGAAAAAAATATTTAAAAAGGAATGTATGTATGTGTATAACGGAATCACTTTGCTGTACAGCAGAAATTAACACAATATTGTAAATCAACTATACTTCAATAAAAAAGTATTAAAACCAAAAAAAACACTTAGCATTGATTCTTTCTGATTTGTGAATTTATAGGTAATCTTAGTTATCTTTTTTGCTTATCTTTATTTTAATTTTATTTTAAAAATTAGCAGAGTAAAATAATTTACTTATAAATAAGTTGCTACCCTGTAATGTATAAATAAAGGGACATACATGGTTACTATAAAAATGGGCATGAGTATGTGAACAAGAAAATCGCAAAAGAAGAACTATGAATGGCTAATACTCTTAAATGCTCTAATTCTAAAGCATGTATCCTCTCTCAGCCTAGAGAAAGCAGAAAGGAGCAATGGGGATCCACAGAGAGGTCACAAGAATGAAGGCATAAAGTAAGCCCCTCAATAACCCAGTAATTGCAATTACTATTCCTTATTATTATAACGATGTGTGAGTATGAAATACAATATGTGAATATTATAGAAAGCTATGGAAACTACCCAACAAAGGAAGCTGCTAAATCCTGATTGCAAGAATGTTGCACAGTGAAGCTCTTAGAGTCCCAGGAAAAGGAGCCCTCTCCAAGGGCACCAACCAAACTCCCAACGAAGCTGTCAGTCACGTTTCTAACCTACCGGGAACTTCTCTGAGAAGTTCACATCCTTCTGTTAACTATAATAGGAGAACAGCAGGGCAGAGTCAGCAGTCTCCACTGAGGACTCATCTGAAATTTGGCTTCCTGAGAACTGGTGTTTATTTGCCATGGGAGGAAGGGGAAGGAGACATGAAAACAAGAACACAAATTCATTGGAAGACGGATATTCAGTTTTTAGAAGAGGGGTACTCGTCCTACACTCCAAATCTTTTCTCTCCCTCACTTCCTACCCATTACTACCTTCCCAAGATTCTTACCATTGAAAAGAAACAGACCCTGAATCAGTCTACACTCCAACCGGTACAGTGTTTAAAAGGTAATGTTGTTAGTGTAGTATTTTATTATAAAAGTAATATATGATCTGTACAGAAAAATTAACAGAGAAAATGAAAAGCACCAATAATTCCACCACCCTGAAACAATCACTTTTAATATATTGGCATATGTTAGTCTATCTCAACATTTTTGAAATCATACACACTTATCTAATTTTTCTCATGTAACCTGTAACATAAGCATTTCCCATGTTTCTACAATCTCTTAATAAAGGTAATTTTCACTGGCTTTGTGGATGTATAACAGAAGAGTCCTGATGGCGAGAAGTGCTGAAGCACAGAAGAAATCAGCATTCAGTTATCTGAGACCATATCGTCTGTGGCTTTCAAAACAGGGAGCTTTAAGATTCACATAGATAACTCTGGAAGAGTCATTCTCCTTTAGAACTGCAGCATCCTCTTCTCCTCCTTCAGAGGAATTCAGGACAGAAGACACCAGATCTTGGCCTCTCTGATTCTCTTCCCCAAGTCCCAGGCAAGACAATGAAAACTAAATGTGGTTCTGGTAATCCGACGACTCTGTTTCTTCCTCTGCAACTTCCGGATACGAGAGAAGTGAATAGGTGACTGTATTCTCAGCCTAGAGAAAGCAGAAAGGAGCAATGGGGATCCACAGAGAGGTCACAAGAATGAAGGCAACAGAAGAAGCGGCAGGGGAGAAGGAGAAGGAGAAGCACATGGCTGGGATGGCTCACCTCCATTCTGGCAGCCTCTTCAGCATCAGTGAGATTGGCTGTGGGCAAAAAGAACAGAGATCAGCAGGGGCACTGCCTACCCACGCTGCTGCTTGAGGCCCAGACCAGGCTTGAGGCGAGGACCACTGATCCCCAACTCAGGCCTGCAGGCCAAAAGCTTCATCCCCCACCCACCCTTGGTATCCCAGACATGGCCTCCCGCACGGGCCACACTAGCAGAGGGAGGCGCTCATTTGTGCTGCACTCATTTCAGAGGATCACTGAGTTTTCCTCAAAGCAACCAGGCAGCTTCGGGGATCTGAGATATACTGGGGAGGAGATGGGGGTGTTGGTATTAGAGTGAAGTAATCCAGATGTTTGCCAGCCACAGATGGCGGCCTTTCCACATTGGCCAGATGTAGTATATCTTTGTTGGAACTTTGAAGAATCTGACACTCCCTGGTCTCATAAAGAAAGAAAGCATGAGAGTAAGAGTGAGCAAGGGAGGCTGGAGGAAAAGAAAGAAGGAAGCAAGCAACCCAGCCAGTACTCTCCCTGGTAAAGATCTAAAACACATCCAAATGTCCTCATGTTTTTGCCAATAAACTCACTTTGCCAGTGCGAAAAGCAGCCTCAGTAACTGCAAAGCAGCATTCCTCAGGAAGTGGGGAAGGAGTCTGAGACAATGCATCTAGTGTCTTCATTCATCTCCAGGACACAATGAGTCCCTGTGTGCCATGCTCCAGCTTCTGGAACAAACCACGTCCTGAATTCTCCTTCTAATGCATCCCTCAACCATCCCGGCAACTTAGCCGTGCCTTTTGGGAAACCATCAGCCCCAATGCCTTCCTGTGAAATAAATGCCTTGTGAAATATATTTATGCCAGTGTAGGTAGAAGCAAACATCAAAATGGCTAATCCACTTGTGTTTGCACTTTTTTCTATAGCACTTTGGCCCTGGTGAAGACTCTGGTCCATATCCCCACTTGGCCTGGCCACAGGACATAGGGGCCTTGCTCAAAGCGCAGCCGGACAGCTGTGCCATTTTGCTCAAGCTCTCAAACCTGTTGGCTCTGCTCTGAGTCATACTCCGGCCATCTGAGGTGGAGTCCTCGAGGGCTTCTTTTTCCTGTCCGTTTCTGCTGTCTGGGAGTCCCCAGAGAAAGCTTCAGTTTCCTTCGTGCTCTGGCTTTAACTGCAGTCAGGAAGTTGCCTGGAATATTACTGCTCCTTTAACACATTCCCACTTGGGCCAGGGCTTGGATGGTCACTGACTCTCAGAATGTCAGGCCTGGAAGGGCTTAGAGATCACCCAGGCCAACCCACTCATCTCCTCGATGAGGTGACTAAACCCCAGGAGGGGGAATGACACTCAAGATTCCTTTATGATAGTGACAGAGCTAGGGCCAGGCCTGCGTTTTAATAAGCCTACACGAGTGGGCATTAGAACCAAGATTTGCCCACAGAGTAAAGCCCACTAATGCACGTGGTACCCCAGAACTTTCTCAGGCCAAAATCTCCTCTTAATGTTCCACTAAGAGCTGAGCCCTGTTACCCTTACCCAATCATTCCACAGAGACAGACTCTGCAGCAAATCTAGGTTTTATTCCTTAGGGCTCTTTCTCCTTTCCTCTAGAATTTTATCCCCTTAATTCTATTTGCCTTAGTCTTACAGCGTCTAACCCCGGTCCTCTGCCAGCTCTTCCAAAGCTCCACAGAAAGACCTAAGTATCTCTGATGTCCTGCTCTGGAAAAGTCCCCAGCAGTTCTGACCCCAGAAACTCGGACAAGGCCCTCGCCTCTCTATCTAGGACAGGTGTTCATCTTCTCCTTGTCTCCAGTGAGGTCCTCTTTAGGCCCAGGAGTTAGTCTCAGAACTGACCAAGAGATTTGAGCCCCTGCCCTCTGCCCACTGCCCCCTCCCTCTCCTGTGCTCCCAGCAGAACTCACACAAGCAGCTTCTTGATGCACAAGGCAGGGTGTCATTGAGCCCCCAGAGGGGGAGCTGCACTCACCTGGTTCCTCAGGGAGGGTCTCTCCCATTTCCCTGTGCTCAAGTGTTCCTGGGAGAGCTAGGAGGGGCACATAGGAGGTTAGTAGGATTATGGGGTAGGACCTGAATCTTCAGGACCAAGGATGACCAGAGGCAAGATTGGGTTAGAAGCAACACACACCCTTCTTCCACACAGACACTCCTCTCCTCCCCACTCCCCAGGGATTGCTCTAGCCTGTACAAGGGCTGGTCTAGAGAGATGTAAGTTGGCTAGGTTAACAGTAGGGACTCCTGGGACTGTCAGAAAGGCTATTCTATTGCATCTTTCTTAAGCTTGCTCTGCCTTTTAAAGAACACCTCTTTCTCCCTCTCGGTGTCTCTCCCTGAGTCTCTACATTTACTTATCATCAGTAACTGAGGTCTTGGCTATGAACCAACTGCAAAGTGCTTTGTGAGGTATCAGTATTATTTTCTCTTTGTCAATGGCTCTGAGTCTTTTCTCCCTTTTACTTTCTCTGTATCTGGATATCTTTAGCGCTTTCTCTCACCAGCAAGCTAGCTTTTCAGCGTTATGAATTGTGACCATTTGCTTATTAGATTTGTAGGACACCTTCCCTTCTCTCTCGGCTCTTTTACGTTAGTACTAAGGGGGAAGGAGGCTGCTTTCCGAGAGTTGAAGTTCTTCAGCTGATCAGTCAGTGAACAAATGTTTATTGACCAGCTTGCTGCGTGGCAAGCATGTGCTAGGTGCTGGCGGGGGGCGGACGGGGGAGAGCGCAGAACAAGGAGACGTGGTTACTGCCCTCCTGTGCTCTTGCCAACCCCTTTGGAATACAGCTTAGTTCTTCAAAGGTAGCCTACGTGGATTCCATGACCTGGAATCCATCCTTCTGCCCTGCTTTTCATCTCTCCTTTTTTTCTGCCTCGTAATTTATGGCTTCAATGGCATCAAACTGCCTACAGCAACCTCCTTACTCTTCCACGATCCCCATCCTAGCCACAATGCTTCTCATTTCCGTGTCTTGGCCCCCACACCTGGAATGCTCTTCTAATCCTCTTTGCCTGGTTAACTGCTACCCTCAAACATCACCTCCTCCATAACGATAACAACTCATACTATGTGATGTTTGCTGTCTGCTAGCTGCCGACTCATTCACCCTCATAACCCTGTGAGGTGGGTTCTATTCGTGGCCTCATTTTTCAGATGAAGAAACTGAGGCACAGAGAAGTTGAATGTGATGAGAAAAACAACTTTTATTTTCCTGAAAAAACAACTTTGTTTTCCTGAGCTGCTGCCTGGGCGTTTTACAGTATGATAACCTGCTTACAACCAGAATCGGAACATTTGAGATAAGGACTTGAGTTTAGGACTCCCGCCATAAGTTTTCGCTTTGCTTTTCCTGGGGCACCTTTTAAAATAACCACTTAGAGTTAAGCCCGCAAAATAGTGTCCTCTGCCCCAATCACTTTATAAGTAGTAGCTGCTTGCTACACTGCTCTCTCTCTCTCCTGCTCACCCATGACCAGGGACAGAGGACTGCCACCCCCTTTCCCATTTCTGGGATCTGTAAAGAGCAAGTCTTGTGACTCTACTTCCTTTGCGTGAGTGCACCGAAACTGTACTTTCAATCAAAATGACCCCGGGGTTTTCACTTCCCCAATCTGGGAAGTGAAATCAGTTGCTGAGGGACCTGCCAAGCCCATGTGGGTGGCTTGTGCCTCCTCTTTCAGCAGGTCATGATCTGCATATTCTTAAATTAATACACCAACTCCATCTTTTCTACATATTGCATAACTCACCCAACGTTATCCAGCTGGTGAGCCGAGGAGCTGGGATTTAAACTCAGGTAGTCTGGCCCCACCAGGTGTGTTTCAGTCACGACACAACACTGCATTCCTGTGAAGCCTTCTCTAACTGCCCCGGCCCATGCTGGGTTGCGCCAGCTCTTCTGTCCCCCGTCACAGCCTTTGCATTCTCTAATACTGGTCTTATCCCCTCTAATTATACTGATCTATTTGCATTTCAGTCTTCCCCACAATATTATGAACTCCCTGAGGGCAGAGACTGAACATCTTTATCCTGGCAACATCCACAGAGTCTATCACAGTGCTTGACACATAAGCAAGTTTGTTCAGGCCTGTTAAATGAATGAATGAATAAAATATGGGACTATATTTGAATGCTAAGGATTCTCTAGCCCAAAGATAAGGGTTCTAGGAATGTTTGGGGTTAGGGCCTTGACTAAGTAGGAACTGATAACAAGAGGGACCGAGGGGAGGCACAAACCTGAAATCTTCTTTCGCCTGCGGCAGAACCAGGCTACTATGGCACCAGCAACAGCCATTGCAGCAATGCAAGCGACTACAGCCACCGTTATCGTCACCAACAAGGAGTTGCTCAAGCTGGACCCTGGGAAACACAGGCGTCCTGTCCCTCCTCCAACACAACACTCACTTCCCCCCTCCACCTCACCTGCACAGGATTTCTGGAACTGGGCTTGTGCCTCTCCCATACCCACGTTTCTCTGCTAATCTAATGAAGGCACGCTGTTGAGTGTGTAAGGCAGAGGGAAGGGTTCCTCTTAGCCCTCGGGGATGGCAGGGAGGGTGAACCTGACGCCTCCACCACTGTACCCAGCAGAGCCTTGAACTCTCAAGGACATGCCATGCCTTTGAGAGTGAATGGACATATCATGAGACATGAGAAGAAATTAGGAAAACCTCAGCTCTCAGGAATGTCCAGGCACTTAGAGAACTTCTGCACCAGTGAGAGAGCTCTGTTCCACTGCTGGGCTTGGTGTGATGGGGCCTATATTTCAAAGAGGAACAACAGCCTTGTCACCTATCACCTGGAAGCTGAGGACTCCGAGCTCTGGCCAGCAATTAGCAAGGTGCCATGCCCCTGCCCTTTGCCCCAGAGCCCAGGTTTGCTCAGATCTCCCTGTAGGTCCATGTGACCTTACCCCTAAATGTCTAACCCCTCTTCTCCCCTCCTTTCACCTGCACAGAGTTCCCACCTTGCACAGTGATGGTCACAGGCTGTGATGTGAACACTGTCTGCCCGATAAGTCCCGTGCAGTGGTACTCGCCACTGTGACTGAGCTTTGCTTGTGGGATAGAGAAGTGGGAACGCAGATGGGAAAACGCCTTGGATCTTCCATTCTGGAAGAATATGACCTTATTCAGAGAACGGTTTCTCCAGCTGTGGCACCTCAGCACGATGGGCTCCCCTTCCTGGAACACGAGGCTAGGGGTCTGGAGCAGCAGCCAGTCTGAAAGACACAAAGGGACCCCAGGACCCAGGAGGTCTTGACTCAAATCCGAGACCCAGACCATCCTTACTGGTGGGCCACTGTGTGTGGAGGGAAGAGCTTAAGTTTGGAATCAGACACCCCTGCTCTGTCATTCTAGCTCCATCATGTATGAGCTCTGCGATCTTGGGCAAATAGTTTAACTCTTCTGGGCCTCCGTTTCCTCGTATGTGAAAAGAGTCACAATAATACCATTAGCTATCTACAGTAGTTCCTGGCACATAGTAGGTGCTCAGGATATGCTTGTCTTCCTGTTCCTGTCCTGCCCAACAGGCTTCTTTCTGCAGGAAGGATACAGGAGACTCAGGAGTACAGTCCCTTCCCTGAGGGAGGGAGGGAAGGAAGGACCCAGTCTGACATAGGAGACAACATGTGGGGGGAACACAGCAGAGTCAAGTGTCTTTGGGGAAAGTCACGGACATCTAACAAATATTAGCTTATTTGGTGCATGTTAGTAAATATGGAATTTCACTGAAGCAGGAACTT